>NC_057795.1:57609930-57647147 GCF_018294505.1 Triticum aestivum
TGTCTCCTGGGCCCCTTGAGCACCCCCCGACCGACTTTTTTCACCTATATAATCCCATATGCCCTAAAAACATTAACGGAGAATATAGATCGGGAGTTCCGATGCTGCAAGCCTCTGTAGCAACCCAAAAACCAATCAGGACCCTGTTCCGGCATCCTGCCAGAGGGGGTGATCCCTCACCGGTGGCCATCTTCATCATCCCGGCGCTCTCCATGACGAGGAGGGAGTAGTTCACCCTCGGGGCTGAGGGTATGTACCAGTAGCTATTTGTTTGATCTCTCTCTCTCTCTCTCTCTCTCTCTCGTGTTCTTGATTTGGCAAGATCTTGATGTATCGCGAGCTTTGCTATTATAGTTGGATCTTACGATGCTTCTCCCCCTCTACTCTCATGTAATGGATTGTGTTTTCCCTTTGAAGTTATCTTATCGGATTGAGTCAAGGATTTGAGAACACTTGATGTATGTCTTCTCGTGCTTATCTGTGGTGACAATGGGATATTCATGTGATCTACTTGATGTATATTTTGGTGATCAACTTGCGGGTTCAGTGAATCTATGCATAGGGGTTGGCACACGTTTTCGTCTTTACTCTCGGGTAGAAACTTTGGGGCACTCTTCGAAGTACTTTGTGTTGGTTGAATAGATGAATCCGCGATTGTGTGATGCATATCATATAATCATGCCCACGGATACTTGAGGTGACAATGGAGTATCTAGGTGACATTAGGGTTTTGGTTGATTTGTGTCTTAAGGTGTTATTCTAGTATGAACTCTATGATAGATCGAACGGAAAGAATAGCTTCATGTTATTTTACTACGGACTATTGAATAGATCGAACAAAAAGGATAACTTTGAGGTGGTTTCGTACCCTACCATAATCTCTTCGTTTGTTCTCCGCTATTAGTGACTTTGGAGTGAATCTTTGTTGCATGTTGAGGGATATTTATGTGATCCAATTATGTTATTATTGTTGAGATAACTTGCACTAGTGAAAGTATGAACCTTAGTCCTTGTTTCCTAGCATTGCAATACCGTTTACACTCACTTTTACCACTTGTTACTTTGCTGTTTTTATAATTTCAGATTACAAATACTCATATCTACCATCCATATTGCACTTGTATCACCATCTCTTCGCCGAACTAGTGCACCTATACAATTTACCATTGTATTGGGTGTGTTGGGGACACAAGAGACTCTTTGTTATTTGGTTGCAAGGTTGTTTGAGAGAGACCATCTTCATCCTACACCTCTCACGGATTGATAAACCTCAGGTCATCCACTTGAGGGAAATTTGCTACTGTCCTACAAATCTGTGCACTTGCAGGCCCAACAATGTCTACAAGAAGAAGGTTGTGTAGTAGACATCAAGCTCTTTTCTGGCGCCGTTGCCGGGGAGGTGAGTGCTTGAAGGTATATCTTTAGATCTTGCAATCGAATCTTTTTGTTTCTTGTTTTATCACTAGTTTAGTCTATAAAAGAAAACAAAAAAATGGAATTGAGTTTGTCTAATACGCTTCATCTTTTTAATCTCTTTCGTGAAAATGATGGAAAGGAAAATTGTGCTCAAGTGCTAGAAGAAGAAATCTATAAAATGTTTTGCACTAAATCTTTGATGAGCATGGTTGCAATGTTGTTAGTATGAACTCCTTGAATATTCATGGTACTAATGATGATTTCACTAGTTATGATGAAAATATCTCCTATAAGCATGTCGATTTTTGTGGAGAGCATTGGGTTTGCATAGATACACCAAATAGAGAAGATAGATATTGCAAGAGGCATAAGCATGTAGAAACAAAATTCTTGCAAGAAAGGCTAAGGGAGAGTGTTTAAAAATTATATTTCCTTGGTCGTACTTGTGAACTTTGCAATGAAAGTGGTCATTTACATCTCCGATGCAAGTTGTTTCATGATCGAATCATGTCCAAAAATTGTGATGATTTGATTTCCCTTGCACATTATAATGAACTTAGTTTGCTTATGGGTTATGAAGAAATGAATCATTTAATTAAGCACCTTCCAGAATTTGCCCGTTATAAACTTCTTGATTTTGATCTAGAGATGATTTATATGTTTTGTGCGGTGAATTGCATTGAAAATCCTTATATTGCCAATTACATAAATAAAAGAAAGCAAATAGAAGATGATGAGAATACTAATGAAAGGTAAGAGACTTCCCAATATCCTCCTATTATTTCTTATGATGAATCAGGTATCGAGGAGGAGCCTTCTATTCAACCAATCTCATCAATAAGGAGCTCAAAGAAGAGGGTTGAACCCACACATAATGTGAAGAAGAACAGGAAGAGAAGGAGCAACAACGGTAAAAAGGTATCCCTCCCAAATGATGTTGCTCCTACTACTCATTGTGATGATGATAATTGCTATACTATTGGTGATATCCATACTATTAATGATGAGATTTATTATGCTTATGATATGAAAAGGCCCAAGCTTGGGGAAGCTATGTTTGATGAGTATGAAATATTTGAGAACATATTTGCTGAAATTAATGTTTGTCCCGAGCTTGGGGATGCTACGTTTAATGAAGATGATATTTTTAGTCTCCCAAGTTTTGATATGCAAAGTTGTTATGATGATAGCATGTCTCTTACCTATGATGATTATATTGATGAAAGTGGGTTTGGAAGAGTTTCAACTTTAGGTAGTATTGATCCCACTATTTTGGAGGATGTTGAATCTTATTGTGATGAATATGAAAGTGGATTTGGAAGAGTGTCAACTTTATTTAGTGATGATTCCACTATCTTGGATGAGGTTTCAATCGATTATGATGAGAACAAAGTTGCTACTTATGATGCTTATTGTGATCAAACTTATGCTATAACAAGTAGTGATGATTATATTTATAAAACTTGTCATGATTATGATTACCCTTTTTCTGAACATTACTCTTTTAATGTGGAAACAGTTTATAGTGTTCAAGTCTCTTATGACACTCCCACCATTCCGAACGAGAAGAATTTTGCTTATGTGGAGAGTAGTAAATTTTCTATGCTTGTAGATCATGAAAAGAATGCTTTAGGTGCTGGTTATATTGTTGAATTCATTCATGATTCTACTGAAAATTATTATGCGGGAGGAACATATGCTTGTAGGAATTGCAATAATATCAAGTTTCCTCTCTTTGTGCTTAAAATTTTGAAGTTATGCTTGTTTTGTGTTCCTATGCTAGTTGATTATTGTTCCCATAAGTTTTTTGCTCACAAAATCCCTATGCATAGGAAGTGGGTTAGACTTAAATGTTCTATTCATATTCTTCATGATGCTCTCCTTATGTTTCAATTCTTATCTTTTATGTGAGCATCAGTGAAATCATCATGCCTAGCTAGGGGCGTTAAACGATAGCGCTTGTTGGGAGGCAACCCAACTTTATTTTTGTTTCATACTTTTTTTTCCTGTTTAGTAATAAATAATTCATATAGCCTCTGGTTAGATGTGGTTTCAGGTTTTAATTAGTGTTTGTGCCAAGTAGGACCTTTGGGAAGACTTGGGTGAAGTCTTTATGATCATGTTGTAAAAAAACAGAAACTTTAGCGCTCACGAGATTAGCTGCCATTTTTTACTGGGGAGTGATTTTAAGTTGATTCTTTTTGCAGATGATTAAAAGACAAATTCCTCAGGTCCACCAATTTATTTAAGAATTTTTGGAGTTCCAGAAGTATACGTTTGATACATATTACTACATACTGTTCTGTTTTTGATACATTCTGTCTTCTATGTGTTGTTTGCTTATTTTGATGAATCTATGAGTAGTATCGGAGGGTATGAACCATAGAGAAGTTGGAATACAGTAGGTTTAACACAAATATGAATTTAGAATGAGTTCATTACAGTACCTAAGTGGTGATTTATTTTCTTATACTAACGGAGCTTACGAGTTTTGTGTTGAGTTTTGTGTGGTTGAAGTTTTCAAGTTTTGGCTAAGGATTCGATGGACTATGGAATAAGGAGTGGAAAGAGCCTAAGATTGGGGATTCCCAAGGCACCCCCAAGGTAATATTCAAGGACAACCAAGAGCCTAATCTTGGGGATGCCCCGGAAGGCATCCCCTCTTTCGTCTTCGTTCATCGGTAACTTTACTTGGAGCTATATTCTTATTCACCACATGATATGTGTTTTGCTTGGAGCGTCATTTTATTTTGTTTGTATTTGCTTGATGTTATTTAAAATAATGTTTTTGATCTATATTTTCAATAAAAATGTTAAGGATCGCCTTTACCATGATTATTTTGCAAGTATACATGTTGCTGTTTCAAAACAGAAAGTTTACCGCTGTTGCAAAAATTCCCTAGAAAAGTCAGAGAATGATATAATATTGAATCTTTTTGAATAATGAGGTATGATAAATCTTTTACAGCTTAGTATTTTTCTTATAATTTTTGGAGTTAGGGAAGTATGATGAATCTTGCATTCTTTGCAGACTATACTGTTTTGGCAGATTGCTGTTATGTTTGCATTGTTTGCATATGCTTGCTTGTTTAATGATTGTATTTGAGGATGGGAGTATTAAATATTCAGAGACATTTAGTATTAAATGTTGAATAATAATGTTATTAATTGGTTACAGTAGAGAATGATATGGTTTTGCATTGTTTTATACTAACCTATCTCACAAGCTCTTGTTGAGTTTTATGTGGATGAAGTTTTTGAGAAATTGAGAAACCATGATATAAAAGGAATTAAGGAGACACAAAAGCTCAATCTTGGGGATGCCCAAGATACCCCAAGATAATATTTCAAGAAGTTTCAAACATCTAAGCTTGGGGATGCCCCGGTAGGCATCCCACCTTTCTTCTCCAACAATTATCGGTTAGTATCGGTTGAGCCTAAGTTTTTGCTTCTTCACATGAGTCGTGTTATCCTTGCAATGCCATTTTGTTTTGCTTTGCTTGCTGTTTAAATAAAATACCAATATCTGAAATTCTTAAATGAGAGAGAGTATTCACATAGTTGCATAATTATTTAACTACTCATTGATCTTCACTTATATCTTTTTGGAGTAGTTTATCATTTACTCGTGTGCTTCACTTATATCCTGTGAGTAAATGGTTGAATGAGTTGAATGTCATAAATCTGAAATTATATATGTTTCATATGCTTATGCCATGGGGAGTAATGACTTCACATATAAGAAGTAGAGGTTGTAAATTTATTGGAGGTTAGCAAGCATTGTATTGGTCATTTGAACAATTCATGAAAGAATATTGAAGGAAGAGAGATTTCACATATAAATATATTATTATGTACATCTTTTATAATTGTGAGCACTCATTAAGGGCATGTTCGGTAGCCCTTTGTGGCTGGAAACTCGTCAACTCCGTTGCTCGTAACCAGCTGCCAGCTTCTCTCCAAATCGCCAGGAGTTAGCGATCTATAAGGATGGCAATTTTATCCATGGACATGGATATCCGACCCGAATGGATAGGGTTTGGATATGCTTTTGTGTCCATGGGTGGTGCCCAAACCCGACCCGATTGCTCGTGGGTAGGACATGGATATAATCTTGTACCCGTGGATATATCCAAACCCGACCCGATAGTATGACTTATTGAGCAAAAATCTGCTATCCCTACCCCACAGTCACATGTCCCGCTGCAATTTTACACTTTGTTATCTAAAACATGCAAAACAAATTGCACAATCCCCGTCGTAACTTTTAATAGTTGACATTCAATCCCATCCATAACATACTCCAACATCCCTTCTCTTATTTTTATCTCCTTGTTAAATGTCTCGTCTTTCTCATCTATTAGAAAAAAATTCCTAAATGATATTTGGTTGTTGGTGGGCGTTGATTTACCATAAGTTGATGTTTACCGTAAGTGAGGCCAAGACTGCCACAAGGTGAAGACTGGAAGAGCTTATGTTAACATTGTATTATGTCTTATTTATATGTCTCGAGAGGACCCAATGGATATCCAGTGGGTATGGATATCCGACGGGTTTGGACATGGACACAATTTTTCACCCATGGATATTTTCATGGATGGGCAAAGACTATCTTCATGGATATGGATATGGATTTGATATTGTCCAACCCGGTCCAAACCCGACCCATTGCCATCCTGAGCGATCCGTTCGGCTGGGCAACTTCTCTCCTGAGCGTACTAAAAAGGCTGGAAGCCCAGAGTGAGAAATTTTGGCCCATTTGGCTTTGATGTGGCCCGGTTCGAGAGGGAATCACCATGGGCTTCAACCCAACAAGGAAGTAAATTAGCATCAGCCGATCCCATCTGGATTGGAGACGATGACTCAGCAGGCAGACCACGGTGTCGACCTGCACCATCTCCAGCAGCATGGCTGGCGCGAGCTCGCAGACCCGTCGTTCGGGTTCGTCCAGCATCAGATCCACGAGCGTCGGCACCGCACCTGTGCCGACGATCTTGACGCGGTTCCGGCCGTACGGACGACGGCGACGGCAGCGTGCAGACTACCACCTCGCGGCCGAGCTCATGCTGTTGGGGGCAGAGGAGGGCGAGAGTAGCGTGCCGACTGCCTTCTCACGGCGGCGTGCGACGCCTAGGGTTTGCTCGTCGGTAGATGAATGGTGGTCGAGGCGCTGTGTTGGGGCTCGGGAGAGGAATAGCTAGCGAACCGGTACGCTGCAAGTTCACTTTGCGGTGGCATACGCGTGTAATTTCCCTCAACTCCTACTTCCCAGTTTCTGGAGAACACGGGTTTTCCAACTCCTTGACTCCGCGAAATTTGCACTGCACTGATCCCCAGCTTCTCTCGCCCATAGCTGGGATTTGGACCGTTCAGTTGCACTCCTTAGGTGGAGTTGAGGATTTGAGAAGCTGGAGGGCTCCCGAACACGCCCTAAGTATGACATGCTAAAGAGTTGATGTTGGACAAGGAAGACAACATAATGGGTTATGTTTTCTCACATCTCAGTTGAAGTATATTGTCATGGATCATTCAAACATGTTGAGCTTGCCTTTCCCCCTCATGCTAGCCAAAATTCCTTGCACCAAGTAGAGATACTACTTGTGCTTCCAATATCCTTAAACCCAATTTTTTCCATGAGAGTCCACCATACCTACCCATGGATTGAGTAAGATCCTTCAAGTAAGTTGTCATCGATGCAAGAAATAAAAATTGCTCTCTAAATATGCATGACTTATTAGTGCGGAGAAAATAAGGTTTGTACGATCTTGTTATGGAAGCAATAAAAGCGACGGAATGCATAATAAAGGTCCATATACAAGTGGAAATATAAAGTGACGTTCTTTCGCATTAAGATTTTGTATATCCAACCCTAAAAGTGCATGACAACCTCTGCTTCCCTCTGCGAAGGGCCTATCGTTTACTTTATGTCTTTTACTTTATGCAAGAGTCAAGGTGATCTTCACCTTTTCCTTTTTCATTTTATCCTTTGGCAAGAACTTTGTGTTGGGGTGATCCTGATATATATATCCAATTGGATGTAAGTTAGCATGAACTATTATTGTTGACATCACCCAAAGGTGAATACGTTTGGATGAAAGACTATAAGCCCCTATCTTTCTCAGTGTCCGATTAAAACTCCATAACCACAAGTATTGCATGACTGTTAGTAATTGTAGAAGATTATATGATAGTTGAGTATGTGGAGTCTGCTAAATCAAAGCTCTGACATGGACCCTTCCTGAAAATAAGATGAATTGCAATTGTTTGATGGCTAAGAATGAAGTTTGCTAGTTTTCAATAAAGTTATGGTCTATGCTTTAACATGTGAATAGTTTGTTACTTGATTGTGAGAAGTTTTATGAGATGAACTACTGTTATGACATATAAACATGCTAGAAAAGGTGATTGAAATTATCATTAATCAAACTTATGCACCTGCTAGCATTCACACTTCATAAATTCTTTCTTTTATCATTTACCTACTCGAGGACGAGCAGGAATTAAGCATGGGGATGCTGATACGTCTCCAACGTATCTATAATTTATGAAGCATTCATGCTATTTTATTATCTGTTTTGGATGATTACGGGCTTTATTATACACTTTTATATTACTTTTGGGACTAACCTATTAACCGGAGGCCCAGCCCATATTGTTGTTTTATTGCCTGTTTCAGTATTTCGAAGAAAAGTAATATCAAACGGAGACCAAATGGAATGAAACCTTCGGGGGCATGATTTTTGGGAAGAATATGATCCGGGAGACTTGGAGTTCATGTCAGAAGAGCCTCGAGGAGGCTAGGAGATAGGAGGGCGCCCCCCCCCTACTGGGCGCGCCCCTGTCTACTGGGCCCCTCGAGCACCCCCCCGACCGACTTCTTTCACTTATATAATCCCATATACCCTAAAAACATTGACGGGGAAGATAGATCGGGAGTTCCGATGCTGCAAGCCTCTTTAGCCACCAAAAACCAATCGGGACCCAGTTTCGGCACCCTGCCGGAGGGGGGATCCCTCATCGGTGGCCATCTTCATCATCCCGGCGCTCTCCATGATGAGAAGGGAGTAGTTCACCCTAGGGGCTGAGGGTATGTACCAGTAGCTATGTGTTTGATCTCTCTCTCTCTTGTGTTCTTGATTTGGCACGATCTTGATGTATCGCGAGTTTTGCTATTATAGTTGGATCTTATGATGCTTCTCCCCCTCTACTCTCTTGTAATGGATTGAGTTTTCCCTTTGAAGTTATCTTATCGGATTGAGTCTTTAAGGATTTGAGAACACTTGATGTATGTCTTGTCGTGCTTATCTGTGGTGACATTGGGATATTCATGTGATCTACTTGACGTATATTCTGGTGATCAACTTGCGGGTTCAATGAATCTATGCATAGGGTTGGCACACGTTTTCGTCTTGACTCTCCAGTAGAAACTTTGGGGCACTCTTTGAAGTACTTTGTGTTGGTTGAATAGATGAATCTGAGATTGTGAGATGCACATCATATAATCATGCCCACGGATACTTGAGGTGACAATGGAGTATCTAGGTGACATTAGGGTTTTGGTTGATTTGTGTCTTAAGGTGTTATTCTAGTATGAACTCCATGATAGATCGAATGGAAAGAATAGCTTCATGTTATTTTACTACGTACTCTTGAATAGATAGAACAGAAAGGATAACTTTGAGGTGCTTTTGTACCCTACCATAATCTCTTCGTTTGTTCTCCGCTATTAGTGACTTTGGAGTGACTCTTTGCTGCATGTTGAGGGATAGTTATGTGATCCAATTATGTTATTATTGTTGAGAGAACTTTCACTAGTGAAAGTATGAACCGTAGGCCTTATTTCCTAGCATTGCAAGACCATTTACACTCACTTTTACCACTTGTTACCTTGCTGTTTTATAATTTCAGATTACAAATACTCATATCTACCATCCATATTGCACTTGTATCACCATCTCTTCGCCGAACTAGTGCACATATACAATTTACCATTGTATTGGGTGTGTTGGGGACACAAGAGACTCTTTGTTATTTGGTTGCAGGGTTGTTTGAGAAAGACCATCTTCATCCTACGCCTCCCACGGATTGATAAACCTTAGGTCATCCACTTGAGGGAAATTTGCTATTGTCCTACAAACCTGTGTACTTGGAGGCCCAACAATGTCTACAAGAAGAAGGTTGCGTAGTAGACATCACCCGCCGCCATGTCCGGCGCCATCGTCTTCCTGTCGATCAGTCATCTCTTCGTCTAGCCCCCTGTTGTTATTCCCTGCCATGTGGATGTCCTCATCATCATCTTCTTATTCACTTATCCACTGAGTATAGCCACTCATGAAACCATTCATCAGCAGGTGCGCCTTCAAAGTGCCACAATCAAAAGGGTCCAAAAGGACTTCTTCCTTGCATCTTGCACACGGACATCTAATCCTAGTCCGATTATTTGCATACATTTGCATCACCGCGGATTGCATGTACCGCTCCACCTTCCATCCACTCACCTTCATGGCCGACTGCATAGTATAACAAGCAAAAGGGTTATAAAATAAATAATGCAGGCATGCTTCAAAGTCATATAAAATTTTGGCATGACCTTGCCTAAAAATAGGACATATTGAGTTTGCTCGAAATTCACCGAAACAGAAATAAATCGACATTTCGGCAAAACATAAGCAACTCGAGGGCATGTCACTCGCACAAATCTCTCCATATATATATCCCAAACACACATATTCTCATTCACACACATACTCCCATTCTTGAAATGGACAACTTTTTTTACTGACCAATATATCTCCCGACAGAGACCCATACAGAGAGCATGCGGTTAATTAGAAGATGAGAGAGACCGATCGAGAGAGCACGTGTGGATGGCTAAATAGCTAGCTAGATCTACTTGTTGGGGAGGAAAGGTGAATCTAGCTATATAACTAATGGAGAGGGAGTTATGGTGGAGGGGGGCATTAATGGATAGGAAGAGAGGTAGGAGAAAGAGATGTGAGGGAGGCCATTTATGGAGGAGAGTTATGGTGGAGGGGGGCATTAATGAGGAGAGAAGAGAGGTAGGAGGAAGAGAGAAGAAGAGAAACAATGGTGGAGAGTGGAGAGGGGAAAGGAGGAGGAGAGAGGGCAAAGTGGGGGTGACGGTGTCCTGGACTAGGGGGTACTCAACGCGTCGTCTCCCGATCAGTTGGATTGGGCCGAGGACCCCCATGGCCGTATACTCATGGGCCAGTCCGGACAGCTGCCGCATACAAGGAAGAATCAACAAGACTTGGCGATCAAGACAAGGACTCCTCCCCCACCGGCGTATTCGGCTAGGACTCTTGTTATCCTAGGCCTCTGGTGCATTATATAAACCGGGGCCAGGCTAGTCGATAGACATATACAACAACAACCATTACAATCATACCATAGGCTAGCTTCTAGGGTTTAGCCTCCTTGATCTCGTGGTAGATCCACTCTTGTAAACATCCACAATATCAATATCAATCAAGCAGGACGTAGGGTTTTACCTCCATCAAGAGGGCCCGAACCTGGGTAAAACATCATGTCCCTTGTCTCCTGTTACCATCCGCCTAGACGCATAGTTCGGGACCCCCTACCCGAGATCCGCCGGTTTTGACACCGACATTGGTGCTTTCATTGAGAGTTCCTCTGTGTCGTCACCGATAGGCTTGATGGCCTCTTCAATCAACAATGACGCAATCCTGGGTGAGACTTTTCTCCCCGGACAGATCTTCGTATTCGGCGGCTTCGCACTGCGGGCCAACTCACTTGGCCATCTGGAGCAAATCAAAAGCTACGCCCCTGGCCGTCAGGTCAGGTTTGGAAGCCTAAACTTCACGGCAGATATCCGCGGGGACTTGATCTTTGATGGATCTGAGCCACAGTCGAGCGTGCCGCGCTGTCACAATGGGCACGACCTAACTCTGCCGTCGGACAGCACCTTGGAGGCCGCACACGAATCCGCTCCGACCCATAGTCCGGAGCCGATCGCTCAGATCGAGGACGGATGGCTGGACACCGCCTCGGGAGCTGCAACTTCTACGGCGATGGAGCCGAACACTTATCTTGTCCCGCATAAAGCCCATGACTCCGAGGTGCCGGACCCCCTGCCGGACTCCGAACCTCCTGCGCCCCTGCTAGTCGAATCCGATTGGGCGCCGATCATGGAATTCACCGCTGCGGACACCTTTCAGCACTCACCCTTCGGCGATATCTTAAATTCGCTGAAGCATCTCTCACTATCCGGAGAGCCCTGGCCAAACTACGGCCAGGATGGTCGGGACGCGGACAATGAAGAAATTCAATCCAACTTAAGTTCAAAAAGTCAGCTCGATCCGACCGTCCAAACTCCGGGAAACTTCCGATTAGTGCATCACTTTTTGGATCTGTTTTCTGCGTGAAAACGAATCCGACCCGAGTTCGTCTTTTTTATGAACGGGATTTCGGACATCCTTTTTGAAGGAAGTGTTGTATGGGGTATTGTGTTTTGTTCCCGAACACATCCCGCTAACTTTAAGATCTTTTGAACATGATCTTCAACATCATGCTGGTGTCAAACCAGTCCGGCAATATTGCTCCACGGCTGCCGACCTGCACTAGACACGTCGTCACTTTGTGGAGCCAAGCTCAACTTTTTCGGATCTGTCAGGACCCCGACTCGATGTCACATCGATCTAGCTGGTAACACCTCATATCACTTTGCGGCCTCACGCACGGTATCCCCACGGGTGTCGTCTTACCTTTTCCCGGGACCGTTTGCGCCTTTTGGCTCACGTATATGATAGTGTCGCTAGCATCCATATGATAAAGAGCCCGGGCTGACATGACTAGTCGTAAACCCAAAGTGGCACAGACTTACAGGGACAGGCATCCATGACCCAGCTTCGAACGTGTCGGTCATCAGCAAGTGGGTCCGGGCTGTAGCACTGGGCTAGCAGGACTCCGGTAAACCGGGCTGTAGCGGGCTAACAGGACTCCGGTACTCAAAGCGTGACATTTCCCCGAAGGGACAGACACAGGAACGAAGAAGGACACATGCCGGCCAGCCTAAGTGTTCCAGAGCAGTAGCAAGCTACCATGGCTCAGCGGTAACACTAGGAGACATTTCCCGGTAAGAGAGGCTACTAAAGATAAACAACTAGATAGTCAGATCCCACACATACCAAGCATTTCAATCATACACACAATATGCTCGATATGTGCAAATACAACGAAGCATCACAACATGACTCTATGACACAAGTACTTTATTTAAGGCTCAGAGAGCCATACATAACATACACAAAGGTACGGGTCTCACGGCCCCACATACAAGTCATACAGTCATACAAACCAGCAACGGAAGTAACTTGTCTGAGTACAGACAACTAGTAAAATAAAAGAGGCTTGGAAAGCCTAGCTATACTATGTGGTCCTTCACAAGCTCAGGGTCACCACCTGGGTCTTTAGCCTACTCGTTGATGTCAACGTCTACATAGAACCCATCAGAAGGGGTTGCAGCGTCTTCTGTAAAAATGTAGATTATAGCAACATGAGTACAAAGGTACTCAGCAAGGCTTACATCAGATCCTACATACATGCATAGTATCAAGAAGGGTTGGTGGAGTTATTCCAGCAAGCCAGCTTTGACTCTTGGCTAGGCTAACCTACGATACTCCAACTTGAAATGGTTTTGCGCACACGAGTCCACTACTCACCACTTCAATACACTACCGAGGATCCACCTCCGTCTTCCTACAGAAGAGCCATCCTCGGCACTCACACTTATCTTGAGGCTTTTAGTAGTTTCCATTTACTTGTCTATGAACTGTATAGGTAACTAAGTAGTCCTTTACCGCGGACGCGGCTATTCGAATAGATCATGTTAACCCTGCAGGGGTGTACTCCTTCATACACGCTCTCACCACTTACCGTCGCTTACACGACATGTACTCGGCAACCTTCAAGCGGAAGCCCAACGTGGGTGTCGGCCACGACCTACCTAATCACCTAAGCCTCCAGTCCGGGTTTATCGCCTATTCAGGTTCCATCCGCAGGGAGTCCGGCAGAGGTTTCCCATACGGCCCCGAACGATGTGAACAGGGTTCCCGAGATACCTAACGGGTATTCGGTACACCGTGCCACGTACCTACCGCATCACAGCCCACCCCTACGGTCAGCGCTGTCCACGGCCTCCAGTAGGCTACAAACACCAGAAACTACTTGCAACTCCTGGACGGAGAACTAGGGTGAATAAGAAGCCGAGAGGGTCCATTGGTTTCGGGCCCAATGCATGGTAGTAGCTGATTCTTAAATCACACATACAGATCTCAGTGCTTAAGGTCGGCTTCAATGAAACAACCCACCATGTACTCCTACATGGCCTCTCATCGATACCTTTACCAAATCGTGTTCACCACACCACTCTCATTACCGACATAAGCATTTCACTCTAGCCCATCACCCAGATGAACCAGACCTGACACGACTCTAAGCATAGCAGGCATAGCAAGGTAGGAACAACACATACATATGGCTCAATCAACTCCTACACATGCTAGTGGGTTTCATCTAGTTACTGTGGCAATGACAGGTCATGCAGAGGAAATGGGTTCAACTACCGTAGCACACAGCAGTTTGAAACGCGTTGTCTTAATGCAGTAAAAGAGAGCAGGAGCGAGAACATGGGATTGTATCGATATGATCAAATGGTTGGTTGCTTGCCTGATGGTTCGATGCACTGATACGGTTCTTCGTTAGGGTAATCACGGTACTCCTCGGGGGCAGAACCTGTCGCAAAGGACACCGATACACAACCATCACCAAACAATGTGCAACAATATGATGCATGCATGAAACATGGCAATATGAGTGTGTTGGGCTAATGCAACTAAAACCAGAAGGATTTGAGCAAATTTGAATCAAGGATTCAAATTTCAAATTCAAATATGGCCTTTTAAAGTGCTTTTCCTTGTTCTGCTTAAAACATCAATTTAACTTGTTTGATCATGCATGAAAATAGTACAGATGGATAGATTGGATTTTTCTGATCATTTTTCATATATAAATTGTCCAATTTGGAGTTACAGAATAAAAGTTATGAATTTTTGAAGTTTAAATAATATTCTGGAATTTCCTGATTTAATTAAATCCAGAAATTATAATTATTGCGCCAGCATGACGTCAGCATGACGTCAGTGGTCAACTGCGGCTGGCTGAAGTCAAACCTGACGTGTGGGGGCCACACGTCAGTGACAGGGGGGGTTTAACAGGTTTAAATTAATCCTAATTAGGGATTAGTGGCGCTGGGGCCCACTGTCAGTGTCAGGGGGGGTTGACTAACGGTAATTAGTACTAACTAACTACCTGTCCGACAGGGCCCACGCGTCAGTGACCCTGGGGGGGGGTCAAACCTCAGGTCGGACAGGTCAAACCCGCCGGCGGTTAGTCGCCGGCGAGGTCCGCGGCGTGCAAGGGCCTCGGGTTTCCTCTGTGGTGCTCCAAACGGCGTGCGGCTAGGTGCGTTGGATAGCTAGCTCGACGGCGCGTCGGACGGTGGCCGTGGCTGGCCCTGGGGTGGCCGGAGTCGACAGCGGCGAGCTCGGCTACGGCTGCCGGAGTTCGGGTGCGGTCGGAATCGACGTTGCAGGGGGCTTGGGGAGGCGTTAGTGCGCGCTGCATGCTCCTGGTGAGGTGGGGAGCACGATAGTGCGCTCGGTTGGGTGCTACGGTGACCGTGGCCATGACGGCGACATCGCCGGCGGCGTGGAGCTCTCGGCCAAGGTGGGGCTAGGGCCTAGAGGTCGAAAGAGACCAGGGGAGAAGGGGGAAACGATCCGGGGGCTCACCGCGGAGCTGCAGGGATGGTTAGCGGGCTCGGGGACGCGCTGGTGACGGCGAATTCGACGGCGACGACGGTCGGAGCCCGAGGAGGGGAACGGCGACGTGGCGGCGATGTAGGGCTTCTGGAGGACCGTGGAGTGGTGGGGAGGAAGAGGGGGTCGTGGCGGAGCTTCTGAGCTAGTCACGGGAGCGAGGGGTGGCCGGAGATGGCTGCTATGGCGAACGGCGGCGACGGTGGTGTTCGGCCGTGTGAGAGAGAGAGCGAGAGAGAGGAAGGAAGAGCCGGGAGAGAGTGAGAGAGAGCAGGGGGGATCGGGACGGCCTGCGGGAGTCGTCCACGCGGCCAGGAGCTCGTCGGCAAGCAGGAGGTGGCCGCGCGGCCGTGCGCGCGCGAGCACGCAGCAGCTTCGGGGCGAGGGGAGGAAGACGACGGAGGGCTGCAGTGGTGGGCTGGGCCGGCTGCTGGCTGGCCGGCCAGTTGGCTGGGCCGCACAGTGGAGGAGCCCAGGTAAGTTTTCCCCTTTTCTTATGTTTCTGTTTTATTTAATATATATCTGCAACTTTGTTGAATTTAATAAAATACCTAGGCAACTTCAAAAATCACCAAACTATTCCTGGCCCATAGTTGGATTATTTCCAACATGAAACATTTTAGTTTGGAGATATTTGAGCATTTAAATATTTTATATTATTTTAAATGCCCAAATTCAAATATTTATGATTTAATTCAAAAACCCTAGGATGGCCTAGGAAAATGTGCACCATTTTTGGCAGAGGTTCTGAACCAAGACAAAAATGATGGGCATTTTAGAAGGGCATTTCAGGTTCATTGAAAAATTATTTTAGTAACCCTAGTTGGTTTCAGAGGGGACTGGGGGTTCTGTCATCCCCATTTCAAGTTTCTGATGAAAGAGTAAACATGATGCAACACTCTAATGCATGACTAGTTAGGGTGTGACAACTCACCCCCACTCAAAAGAATCTCGTCCCGAGATTTGGGTTCCTCCAGGAAGAAGGCGGGATATTCAAGTCGAAGACGATCCTCCCTTTCCCAAGTTGCTTCATCCTCAGAATGGTGCGACCATTGCACTTTGAGAAACTTGATATTATGACGTCGGGTGGTACGTTCGGCCTGATCGAGGATACGAACGGGGTACTCTCGATATGTAAGATTATCTTGGAGATCAAGCGTTTCGTGGTCCACTCCACGGATAGGATCCGAGAAGCAACGCCTGAGTTGAGAAACGTGGAAGACATCATGAACTCTGGAGAGGTGCGGAGGTAGTTCCAACTGGTAGGCAACTTCTCCTCGTTTGGCGAGAATGCGAAAAGGTCCAATGTAACGAGGAGCCAATTTGCCTTTGATACCGAAACGATGGGTTCCCTTCAGAGGGGTGACCCGAAGATAAGCCTTCTCGTCAACCTCGAAAGTCATAGCCTTATGTTTTCGGTCATATTGACTCTTTTGACGAGATTGGGCTGTTTTCAACTTTTCACGAACGATACGAACTTGTTCTTCTGCTTCCTGAATCATATCCGGGCCAAAGAATTGTCTTTCCCCGGTCTCTGACCAGTTAAGGGGTGTTCGACATCGTCGTCCATAGAGAACTTCAAAAGGGGCTTTACCCAAGCTAGATTGATAGCTGTTGTTGTAAGCGAATTCGGCAAATGGAAGGCACTTCTCCCAGTCCATTCCGAAAGAGATAACAGAGGCTCAAAGCATGTCTTCTAGAATTTGGTTGACGCGTTCCACTTGACCACTCGACTGAGGGTGGAAAGCGGTGCTGAAGGAGAGACGGGTTCCCATAGCATTTTGGAAGCTTTCCCAAAATCGAGAGGTGAAAAGACTTCCTCGATCCGAGTTAATTTCCAAAGGAACACCATGGAGAGACACTATTCGGGAGATGTACAAATCTGCCAGCTGACTAGCGGTTATACTCTCACGAACAGGTAAGAAATGAGCTACTTTGGAAAGACGATCGACCACGACGAAAATAGCATTATTCCCTCTCTTGGTCCTGGGAAACCCGGTAATGAAATCCATACCAATTTTATCCCATTTCCATTCAGGAATAGCTAAGGGTTGAAGGGTGCCAGCAGGCCGTTGATGCTCTGCTTTTACACGACGACAGACGTCGCAATTTGCAATATACTGAGCGATTTCTCTCTTCATCCTAGTCCACCAGAACCTCTGGCGTAGGTCCTGATACATTTTAGTGCTACCGGGATGAATGGTGAGAGGAGATTCACGAGCTTCCTTAAGGATTAATCGCCTTAGGTTGCGCACTTTGGGAACCACTAATCGATTCCCGAAGTATACGACTCCTTGATCATTAATGGAGAAACAATTCGCAATTCCTTTCTGAATGTTCCTCTTGATGCGGGAGATTCCCGGATCTACCTTCTGTGCTTTGATAATTTGATCCGTAAGGGTAGGTTTTGCCACCAAGGTGGAAAGAAAACCTTGAGGTACAATGTGAAGGTTAAGCTTCCGAAATTCCTCATGGAGAAGTGGTTGACTTTGTTGTAACATCAGGTTGTTACAATAAGATTTACGACTTAGCGCATCAGCCATGACGTTGGCTTTTCCTGGGGTGTAGGTTATTCCTAAGTCGAAGTCTGTGATCAATTCAACCCAACGTCTCTGCCTGAGATTCAAATCCGGTTGGGTGAAAATATACTTCAGACTTTGGTGATCAGTGAATATTTCGCAACGATTACCGAGGAGGTAATGTCGCCAGGTCTTAAGTGCATAGACTACGGCTGCAAGCTCTAGATCATGAGTAGGATAATTCTCCTCATGTGGGTGCAATTGCCGTGAAGCGTAAGCAATTACGTGTCGATCTTGCATAAGAATGCAACCTAGTCCTTGTCGCGAGGCGTCGCAGTAGATAACAAAGTCCTTGGAGAAGTCTGGCGGTACCAGCACGGGAGCAGAGGTCAGGCGTCTTTTCAGTTCCTGAAAGCTGTGCTCACATTGTGGAGTCCATTCGAACTTCTTATCTTTCTTGAGAAGTTCGGTTAGAGGTTTAGCAACCTTGGAGAAGTTCTCGACAAAGCGACGACAATAGCTCGCTAAGCCTAGAAAACTCCGAACTTGCTTGACCGATTCAGGCGGTGTCCAATTAAGGACGGCTTGAACTCGCTCAGGGTTAATAGCAATACCTTTACCAGATATTACATGACCCAGATAGGTCACTTCTAACAACCAGAATTCACATTTAGAAAATTTGGCATAAAGGCGATGCTCTCGAAGTTTCTTCAACACTAGCCTTAAATGTTCGGCATGTTCTTCCTCGTTCTTGGAGTAGATGAGTATATCATCGAGATAAACTACGACGAATTTATCCAAATACTCCATGAAGATTGAGTTCATTAACCGAGAAAAGGTGGCTGGAGCGTTGGTTAAACCGAAGGACATGACGGTGTACTCGTATTGGCCATAACGAGTAACAAAGGCCGTTTTAGGAATGTCCCCGTTTCTGATTTTGATTTGATGGTAGCCCAACCTCAAATCCATCTTGGAGAAGACTGAGGATCCAGCGAGCTGATCATACAGGTCGTTGATCCTGGGAAGCAGATATTTGTTCTTGATTGTGACCAAATTGACAGGTCGGTAATCTACAACCATCCGGTCCGTACCATCCTTCTTCTTGACGAATAGGACGGGGCAAGCCCACGGAGATGAGCTAGGTCGGATGAAACCCTTTTTCAAGGATTCACCGAGTTGCTTCTTAAGCTCGGCTAGTTCTAGTGGTGCCATCTTATAAGGTCTTCTAGCAATCGGAACGGTTCCGGGGATGAGGTCGATTACGAACTCAACATCCCTGTCAGGTGGAACACCTGGCAATTCCTCTGGAAAGACATCCGGGAAGTCACAGACTACCGGCACGTCCTCAAGGTCTGGCAAAGGGCTGGCGTTAAGAGAATATAATTGTCGCTTGGCTATTCGGGTCAAGACATTGACTATCTTCCCCGAAGGATGGGTGAGTTGAACAGTCCTAGAGAAGCAATCAATTTGGGCATGATGAGCTGACATCCAGTCCATACCCAGAATGATATTAATATCTGAAGATTTAAGGGCTATCAAAGACGCAAGGAAAACAAGTCTGTCGACTTGGATTTCATTTCCATGGCTTACTCTAGAGGTTTGCCATTTGGATCCCGGAGTTTGAATTACCATAGAGGTTGGCATATCACCGAATGCGACGTTATGCAAGCGAGCATAGTTTTCAGATATAAAAGAATGAGAGGCTCCTGTATCGAAAAGAACAGATGTCGGGTGGCAATTAACAAGAAGCGTACCGAGAACGACGTTGGGATCCTCTTGAGCTTCTTCGGCAGAGATACAGTTGACATGGCCACGTGAAGCGGCAACCGGCTTGGCGTGGAATATTTTTCCTGTCGGCTTGCCACGGCCAACAGCTTTAGCAGATTGGTTGGGGTTGGTCTGGGGACACTCACGCATATAGTGACCAGATTCCCCACATTTGAAACAAGTCACGGAACTGGTACGTGGAGGAGCATTATTGGTTGGACCCCCATAGGGCTTGGCCGGTGCAGACTGTTGAACAGGGCGAGGCGCCTGGAAAGATGGCCTCGGTGTGAACCTGGGTGGTAGGGCGGTGTTGGGCACCCACACGCGGCGCTTCTGAGGACCAGCACCGGATGAGGAACCCATGTCACGGCCATGCTTGCGTGTTGCGTCATAGTCAGTCTGACCAGTTTCAGCACTGATGGCTTTGTTGACAAGTTTCTGAAAAGATGTGCACTCATGCAGACGGAGGTCGCGGCGAAGCTCAGGACTAAGTCCCTTACGGAACCTTGCTTGCTTCTTGGCGTCAGTAGACACTTCCTCAGTTGCATATCGGGCGAGATTACCAAACTCCCTGCTATAGGCATCCACAGAAAGTCGGCCTTGGGTGAAACTGCAAAATTCTTCACGTTTACGGTCCATGAGACCCTCCGGAATGTGATGTTCATGGAAAGCCTCGCTGAACTCAGCCCAAGTTGTGACATGGCCCGCTGGGCGCATAGCTCCATAATTTCTCCCACCATAGACTGGCGGGGACTTCAAGATGATATGCAGCAAAGGTGACCTTGTCAGCCTCCGCTACCAGCGCGGAACGCAGTTTGTGAGAGATACTGCGAAGCCAGTCATCAGCGTCGAGAGGCTCGACAGAGTGGTGGAACGTGGGTGGATGTAATTTGATAAAATAACTGAGTGACACCACGTTAGCCCTCTGATGGTGTGCTGTATTCTGTTCAATACGCTCCAACAAACGGTTTGTCTCCCGCTTGTTTCTCTCAGCTTCCATCATAACCTCGGCTAGTGAAGGAGGATGAGGCAAATTTGCATCCCTGGCTTCACTGCCTTCGGCCTGCTCTTGGGAAGCAGGGTTAGCGCGCGTGTTGACCATCCTAGGTAAACAAGACAATGATTTAGTCAGGATGGTAAAATTCCGACATAGGATTCATAATGTAAGGAATAACTCGGAATGCAAGATGATCATCCGTATGACATGGTAGATACAGAAACTGCTTCTTTTATTCCATCGTCATACACACCATACAGGGTTTAGTACAAGACCAAACAAAGTACTATTACGGTGAAAAGAGGATTACATCTCATCGGAGGCATTCCAAGCTCCTATACGTTATTTTTCTACTCCTCCGGAAAGAGTACAAACTAGGTCATATCCCACGAGTCACGCGGGACGATAGAAGACACAGCTAGTGCGAACTAGTGATACTACCACTAACTCAGACCGATCCGTAGTAGTCCTCGTAGAAGTCCCCTCCATAGCCTGGAAGTTCAACATGATCATCCGGAAACAGACGATCTCGCGGAGCTTGTGGACCATAGGGGCTAGGATGAGGCCTTGGACCAACAAACGGTGGCCTACGGGGACCGCGAGGTGGGGTGATGCCTCCTACATCACGCCAAACCATCACGTCCGGCAGAGCAGATCTCACAGGATAGAGATCGCGCATATCTGAATATCCAGCTTGCACCGCCGGTGCGAACCGAGTCAAAGTAGCCCAGTGGTCAGCACGGGTATTGAAGAGCTCTAACCTTAAGGCCCAATTTTCACAGTCCTTATCCTCGAGCATCTCAGCAGTGGTGCGAGTCCGTGAATCCTCCTGAGTGGGGTCAGCATAGATAGCCTGGAGATATCCTTGTGCTCCCGGAAGTGATCCTGGCATATACCGGAAATCAGAGTCCCGAAATAAACCAGATCTGACTCGCATAATGGTCATCATAGAGTAGGCGGCGTCCTGCACAGCCATCTCAATAGTAACCCCAAGTCCATAGGAGCAGTGAAGAGGCTCGGTGGATCCAGGATAAGATGGAAATATCCTGACAGTGCAGAGATACTGGCTTTGATTGAAGTCCCGGAATTGCTCTTCGACCGTGTACTCAGGATACCAGCGGTATCCAGCCTCAGTCATTACCCTGACCAACTTAGCAGTATGGCCGGGTACATCTAGGCATCGAGTCAGGCGAACCACTTGATTGAGGTCGCGAGTGGCCATCTGAAAGCACAATCATAATGCAAAGGCATTAGAATTTCTAGCAAAATTTCGGCAGCATAACAGCTGTAAATGCTCAAAAAGGATTTTGAGACATTTGACAAAGGATTTCGTACATACTCAACATCATCATATCAAAGTTCTGAAACCATTCTGGCAACATAATGTGGTAGTAGAACTGAACTAGGCTTGTAACCATCAAACTTATAAGGTACTACTGATTAGTAACACGTGATCCTGATAGAGAGAATAGATCCTAATTCCTTATCCCCCGGTGGAAGAATGGACTGACTCAGATCAGAAAGTCATAAGGTATAAGGAGTAAAAAGAGCCTTACGTTCCAACCCACAAACAATTCCCCTACATATAACTAAAGAATTTCTAGACTCAACATCGACCAGTTTGGCTTGGAGAACCTACAGGCAGTCCGGCTCTGATGCCAACGCTGTCAGGACCCCGACTCGATGTCACATCGATCTAGCTGGTAACACCTCATATCACTTTGCGGCCTCACGCACGGTATCCCCACGGGTGTCGTCTTACCTTTTCCCGGGACCGTTTGCGCCTTTTGGCTCACGTATATGATAATGTCGCTAGCATCCATATGATAGGGAGCCCGGGCTGACATGACTAGTCGTAAACCCAAAGTGGCACAGACTTACAGGGACAGGCATCCATGACCCAGCTTCGAACGTGTCGGTCATCAGCAAGTGGGTCCGGGCTGTAGCACTGGGCTAGCAGGACTCCGGTAAACCGGGCTGTAGCGGGCTAACTGGACTCCGGTACTCAAAGCGTGACATTTCCCCGAAGGGACAGACACAGGAACGAAGAAGGACACATGCCGGCCAGCCTAGGTGTTCCAGAGCAGTAGCAAGCTACCATGGCTCAGCGGTAACACTAGGAGACATTTCCCGGTAAGAGAGGCTACTAAAGATAAACAACTAGATAGTCAGATCCCACACATACCAAGCATTTCAATCATACACACAATATGCTCGATATGTGCAAATACAACGAAGCATCACAACATGACTTTACGACACAAGTACTTTATTTAAGGCTCAGGGAGCCATACATATCATACACAAAGGTACGGGTCTCACGACCCAACATACAAGTCATACAGTCATACAAGCCAACAGCGGAAGTAACTTGTCTGAGTACAGACAACTAGTAAAATAAAAGAGGCTTGGAAAGCCTAGCTATACTACGTGGTCCTTTACAAGTTCAGGGTCACCACCTGGGTCTTTAGCCTACTCGTTGATGTCAACGTCTACATAGAACCCATCAGAAGGGGTTGCAGCGTCTTCTGTAAAAATGTAGATTATAGCAACATGAGTACAAAGGTACTCAGCAAGACTTACATCAGATCCTACATACATGCATAGTATCAAGAAGGGTTGGTGGAGTTATTGCAGCAAGCCAGCTTTGACTCTTGGCTAGACTATCCTACGATACTCCAACTTGAAATAGTTTTGCGCACACGAGTCCACTATTCACCACTTCAATACACTACCGAGGATCCACCTCCGTCTTCCTACGGAAGAGCCATCCTCGGCACTCACACTTATCTTGAGGCTTTTAGTAGTTTCCATTTACTTGTCTATGAACTGTATAGGCAACCAAGTAGTCCTTTACCGCGGACGCGGCTATTCGAATAGATCATGTTAACCCTGCAGGTGTGTACTTCTTCATACATGTTTCCACCACTTAGCGTCTGCACACGACATGTGCTCGGCAGACTTCAAGCGAAAGCCGACGTGGGTGTAGACCACGACCTACCTAAACACTTAAGCCTCTAGTCCAGGTTTATCGCCTATTCAGGTTCCATCCGCAGGGAGTCCGGCCGAGGTTTCCCATACGGCCCCGAACGATGTGAACAGGGTTCCCGAGATACCTAACGGGTATTCGGTACACCCGGCCACGTACCTACCGCATCACAGCCCACCCCTACGGTCAGCGCTGTCCACGGCCTCCAGTAGGCTACAAACACCAGAAACTACTTGCAACTCCTGGACAGAGAGCTAGGGTGAATAAGAAGTCGAGCAGGGTCATATTTCAGGGCCCAATGCATGGTAGTAGCTGTATCTTAAATCACATATACAGATCTCAGTGCTTAAGGTCGGCTTCAATGAAACAACCCACCATGTACTCCTACATGGCCTCTCATCGATACCTTTACCAAATCGTGTTCACCACACCACTCTCATTACCGACATAATCATTTCACTCTAGCCCATCACCCAGATGAACCAGACCTGACACGACTCTAAGCATAGCAGGCATAGCAAGGTAGGAACAACACATACATATGGCTCAATCAACTCCTACACATGCTAGTGGGTTTCATCTAGTTACTGTGGCAATGACAGGTCATGCAGAGGAAATGGGTTCAACTACCGTAGCACACAGCAGTTTGAAACGTGTTGTCTTAATGCAGTAAAAGAGAGCAGGAGCGAGAACATGGGATTGTATCGATATGATCAAATGGTTGGTTGCTTGCCTGATGGTTCGATGCACTGATACGGTTCTTCGTTAGGGTAATCACGGTACTCCTCGGGGGCAGAACCTGTCGCAAAGGACACCGATACACAACCATCACCAAACAATGTGCAACAATATGATGCATGCATGAAACATGGCAATATGAGTGTGTTGGGCTAATGCAACTAAAACCAGAAGGATTTGAGCAAATTTGAATCAAGGATTCAAATTTCAAATTCAAATATGGCCTTTTAAAGTGCTTTTCCTTGTTCTGCTTAAAACATCAATTTAACTTGTTTGATCATGCATGAAAATAGTACAGATGGATAGATTGGATTTTTCTGATCATTTTTCATATATAAATTATCCAATTTGGAGTTACAGAATAAAAGTTATGAATTTTTGAAGTTTAAATAATATTCTGGAATTTCCTGATTTAATTAAATCCAGAAATTATAATTATTGCGCCAGCATGACGTCAGCATGACGTCAGTGGTCAACTGCGGCTGGCTGAAGTCAAACCTAACGTGTGGGGGCCACACGTCAGTGACAGGGGGGGTTTAACAGGTTTAAATTAATCCTAATTAGGGATTAGTGGCGCTGGGGCCCACTGTCAGTGTCAGGGGGGGTTGACTAACGGTAATTAGTACTAACTAACTACCTGTCCGACAGGGCCCACGCGTCAGTGACCCTGGGGGGGTCAAACCTCAGGTCGGACAGGTCAAACCCGCCGGCGGTTAGTCGCCGGCGAGGTCCGCGGCGTGCAGGGGCCTCGGGTTTCCTCTGTGGTGCTCCAAACGGCGTGCGGCTAGGTGCGTTGGATAGCTAGCTCGACGGCGCGTCGGACGGTGGCCGTGGCTGGCCCTGGGGTGGCCGGAGTCGACGGCGGCGAGCTCGGCTGCAGCTGCCGGAGTTCGGGTGCGGTTGGAATCGACGTTGCAGGGGGCTTGGGGAGGCGTTAGTGCGCGCTGCGTGCTCCTGGTGAGGTGGGGAGCACGATAGTGCGCTCGGTTGGGTGCTACGGTGACCGTGGCCACGACGGCGACATCGCCGGCGGCGTGGAGCTCTCGGCCAAGGTGGGGCTAGGGCCTAGAGGTCGAAAGAGACCAGGGGAAAAGGGGGAAACGATCCGGGGGCTCACCGCGGAGCTGCAGGGATGGTTAGCGGGCTCGGGGACGCGCTGGTGACGGCGAATTCGACGGCGACGACGGTCGGAGCCCGAGGAGGGGAACGGCGACGTGGCGGCAATGCAGGGCTTCTGGAGGACCGTGGAGTGGTGGGGAGGAAGAGGGGGTCGTGGCGGAGCTTCTGAGCTAGTCAGGGGAGCGAGGGGTGGCCGGAGATGGCTGCTATGGCAAACGGCGGCGACGGTGGTGTTCGGCCGTGTGAGAGAGAGAGCGAGAGAGAGGAAGGAAGAGCCGGGAGAGAGTGAGAGAGAGCAGGGGGGATCGGGACGGCCTGCGGGAGTCGTCCACGTGGCCAGGAGCTCGTCGGCAAGCAGGAGGTGGCCGCGCGGCCGTGCGCGCGCGAGCACGCAGCAGCTTCGGGGCGAGGGGAGGAAGACGACGGAGGGCTGCAGTGGTGGGCTGGGCCGGCTGCTGGCTGGCCGGCCAGCTGGCTGGGCCGCACAGTGGAGGAGCCCAGGTAAGTTTTCCCCTTTTCTTCTGTTTCTGTTTTATTTAATATATATCTGCAACTTTGTTGAATTTAATAAAATACCTAGGCAACTTCAAAAATCACCAAACTATTCCTGGCCCATAGTTGGATTATTTCCAACATGAAACATTTTAGTTTGGAGATATTTGAGCATTTAAATATTTTATATTATTTTAAATGCCCAAATTCAAATATTTATGATTTAATTCAAAAACCCTAGGATGGCCTAGGAAAATGTGCACCATTTTTGGCAGAGGTTCTGAACCAATACAAAAATAATGGGCATTTTAGAAGGGCATTTCAGGTTCATTGAAAAATTATTTTAGTAACCCTAGTTGGTTTCAGAGGGGACTGGGGGTTCTGTCATCCCCATTTCAAGTTTCTGATGAAAGAGTAAACATGATGCAACACTCTAATGCATGACTAGCTAGGGTGTGACAGGATCATCATCTTGGCAAGCCGAACAAGAGTCCGGCATCGCGAAGGATAAATCATCACCAACATCGCCGCCCCACGGATTACACGGAGCGGGCATACCAGCATCGCCGCACGGTCGCTTCATCAAGCCGGCATCGACCACGTCACGACCTGCATCGGCAGGGCTGCACTATTGCTTCTTCAAGCTGGTGTCCATCACGCCGACCTACTTCGACATCTCGGCTGGACCGAGGGCTTCGCCGTCTCTTCATCAACCTACTCCCGACACTTCGGCGTCACTAGCCGACCAGGCATGGGTGCGCGGATCGAGTCCCAATTTTGGGAATCACCTTCCTTCGGATTGCTACAACAAATAAACCAGGTGCTATTAATCCTAGTATTTCTTTTTGCTTGTTTGGGTTAAATTTTTCCCAAGGAATTATTACTCTGGTTAGTCCAGCATATGTACACAGGTCTATCAAATGGTGGCCGCATTATCGACGGTCGCATGATGGTTCGGTCAGTTTCCGTACACAGTTCGGGGAACGCCGCATCCGGAACTCGGACCGACCTGTGAATC
The DNA here is from genome assembly GCF_018294505.1 of Triticum aestivum. Taxonomy (NCBI): domain Eukaryota; kingdom Viridiplantae; phylum Streptophyta; class Magnoliopsida; order Poales; family Poaceae; genus Triticum; species Triticum aestivum. The sequence goes on from NC_057795.1 coordinate 57,636,845, forward strand.
CAGGCTTTGCCACGCCTTTATTGCATTACGCCGACGACCTGCATCGACATCGACTTCGGCGCCAGGCCATATTTCTTTTACTACTCACTTTGCATAAATTATTTATTATGCAACATTTTTTTAATTCCTATTATTATTATTATCCCCGGTCTGCACTATTTTTTGTGCACAAGATAATGATCCAGCCGGACTATATCCTTTGACGTCACCTCGGCTGGACGGGGGGCTTCGTCAACACTTCATTACCCCATGCCGGGAACTTCGGCATCACTCTCCGTCCTGCATTGACCGTGCTATGTCACCACTTCGGAGTGCCGAGCTCCTTGCTCCGCCACCTCGGGACTAGCTTGGGGGATGGAACCTTGTCCCGCATCAAGCTCGGACCGCGTCGTCAATACCGAACACATTAACCAGCTAAGTTGCCTTCATGCTCAAAGTTTTAAATTTCTAACTTGTGTTCGGTTCGACCAAGAATTATACTTTTTTGTAAAAAAGTTGCTTGTAAAAATTTCCTTGTCAAAACTTTGTTCGCACACACTTGACGCGCTACCCGCGCTCATTATACCTGGGGGCTTCTTTAACAGAAGCTTATTAATACAGGTTTTATGCCCAACACATGTGTCACACTTCCGCATGTACCTTTTATTCACCATTATATGCATCGATATGACTTAAGTTTTGGCCAAGCTGGGTTGCCTGGCTCCTGTGCTTACCCCTACGTTCCCGATTGTTCGGCTAGGTGGTAAAGGGAGCACCTCTGCGATTGTTACTGCCGGGTCAGCCGGATGTGTACCTCAGACTGGGTGAAGCCGAAAGCTAGCGTTCTTAAGGGAATACTCGGTCGGTGAACTAAAAGATGATTTCTTACCTATTTATTTACCTGCCCCCAGAAGTTTTTCTGCTCTTTTCGCAGTCCGGACATGCACTTTAGGGCATGCCTCCCAGGGAAAGGAACCCCTAATGGAACTATTCTCCCTAGAAGATGTTTCTTACTAACCATGTAATATAACATAACTAGTTGGGCACTTGTCTGATAAAGCACTAATGACCCCTACGCCTGGTCTCCACGCATGCCCCGGTTTTTATAACCGCGAGGGTATTCGGACACACTCCGGACTATTGGGTCCAGAGGTTGAAGCGAAAAGGTCCGCTACGACAAATGATCTACAATCCGGCTAGAAGGCATTCTACATGTCACCTTACATTTTATAGTCAACTTTTACCCAAGTCGCTTAGGGGCTCTTATGTTTATTTGAGCCATTTCATACTAAGTGTTTTTCTTCTTAGTCGTTGCAAAGTTGAAGCATGGCAGAAGCACTTTTTTTCTTTCTAAAAGTCCAATTTTCGGATTGGCACCGAACACTTGATCTTGTCCGGACGTCATGTTTTTACTGATGTTTTTTGGTTTTCCAAGCTTTTGGTACTTTTAACTATTTGTGTGTTTTCAGCACAAGTCTCGCAGCGCAACGCCGGACACATTTAGAGATTCGGCAAAAACATTCTCGGATATTGCTATATATGCATCAGCTTCGAATTGTGTCTTCGGTCAATAGTTGGGTTGCCCGGCTCCCGCGCTTGCCTCCTACTTTCTGCTTTGTTCGGCTAGGTGTGCAAAGGGAGAACCACTGCGATTGTGCTTCCAGCTCGCATGGTCAAGCACCTCAGTGGAGAAAGCCGAAAACTGACTGTCACAAAGGTGTAAATTGGTCAGCGATCCGATGACTATATTAAATGACGGGCCATTCATAACATTGGCCGAAGTGTTTCCGGCTTGACCTCGACTGTCGCCGAACACTACCGGGGGCTATTAACTAGCCTCCCAAACTAAATCCTCGATCTTTTGCTCTTACATTGGAGCTGGGGTTTCATGATCATGCTTAGCATGACAACCCAAAGAAAGGAACCGATAGCGGGACTATTTTCTTTGGAAGACATTTCTTCTGTTAAACAGCAATATAACATATCTCTCTGCGTACCTTTGTTTAGAAAGCCGTATGACCAGATTGCCTTGTTTGTCGTAAATCTTTGCCCTCATAAAGGCTTTATAAAGTAGGACAAACACTCCTCGGCTACCGGCCGAGGAGGTTGAAGCCCATGGTCGGTCAACAAAGTTTTGTACAATGCGGATCCGAGCATTAATGACATAAAGTACTTGGATACATTGAGTCATTACACATAATTTGTGATTTTACTATGGATATTGATCCTTAATTCGGCCACCCGTGCCCGCATTAAGGCTCGGGGGCTACTGGGCTTCGGGCTTATTATTTACAAATATTAAAGGGGCACATTGATCCCCTGATCTGGTGTTGCCACCCGACCAGTGTCTCGGGGGCTACTGCATTGCTTGTTCTATGCAGAAAATCTTAAGTGCAATACACTTTCCGAGGAGATTTTGATCCTCAGGTTGGTCGGCCGCACCCAACCTGAGTCTCGAGGACTGAGCACGCCGCTTTTTGTGTCCCTAAATATTCTGCCGAGCTAGGACTTGATCCTCAGAATGATTTTGCAAATCAACCTGAGTCTCAGCGGCTACGGGGATCAGCGGTCTTATGTCATCCTTCAGGTGCATCTCGGGTTTTAGACCGACACATACCTTGAGGGCTACTGGCTATATATCTCGTCAAAGAATAAATTGCATCAATAAAAAACATTGACCAAAAATCAGCCCATGACCGAGGTGCTTAACCACCTCGGAAGCAGTTCGACATATAGCTCGGATGCAAGTGGCTGGCTGCTTAGAGGGCATTTCCGGCATTAAGCTCGGTTAAACTCCTTCAAACTTCTTTGAACCAAGGTGATTTATGACACCTCGGATAAAGTCCGGCGTTGGAGCTCGGATAGATAGTCCGGCGTTGGAGCTCGGATACAGTCCGGCGTTGGAGCTCAGATACATAGTCCGGCGTTAGAGCTGGGAAGCAGTCCGGCATTGGTGCTCGGCTGCAAAAGATACGTCGAATGCAGTCCGGCGTTGGAGCTCGGACGCAAGAGGACGTTGCCACCCGGGAACAACTTCAAACCCGAGGCATGGCATAAAAATAACAAGGCATTGATAAAGGCCGTAAACTTAAAGGGGCTCCTCGGATACCCAACGCGTAAACTCGTCGAATGCATTTCGGCGATCCTCAAGATAGAAGATGAGAAGATTTGTTGAACCAGTTTTCAAGACCGGCAACCGAAGATGAAGAATAGTTCGGAAGAATCGAGGAGCGTCCCTAACTTGAAGACCGGTTCAGGGGGCTACTGACGGTGTCCTGGACTAGGGGGTACTCAACACGTCGTCTCCCGATCAGTTGGATTGGGCCGAGGACCCCCATGGCCGTATACTCATGGGCCAGTCCGGACAGCTGCCGCATACAAGGAAGAATCAACAAGACTTGGCGATCAAGACAAGGACTCCTCCCCCACCGGCGTATTCGGCTAGGACTCTTGTTATCCTAGGCCTCTGGTGCATTATATAAACCGGGGCCAGGCTAGTCGATAGACATATACAACAACAACCATTACAGTCATACCATAGGCTAGCTTCTAGGGTTTAGCCTCCTTGATCTCGTGGTAGATCCACTCTTGTAAACATCCACAATATCAATATCAATCAAGCAGGACGTAGGGTTTTACCTCCATCAAGAGGGCCCGAACCTGGGTAAAACATCGTGTCCCTTGTCTCCTGTTACCATCTGCCTAGACGCACAGTTCGGGACCCCCTACCCGAGATCCGCCGGTTTTGACACTGGCAGGGGGAGAGGAGGGGAGGAGGTGAAAAGGTGGCACTAGCCGCAACTAGCAGTAGCGCTGCTTACCAAAACGAGCTGCTTCTACCGTACTTAGTAGCAGCGCTTTCCTGGAGAAGCGCTACGACTAAGTGGGGCCCATTAGCAGTAGCGGCACAGTGAAATGCAGCGCTACTACTAAACTGTTAGTAGTAGCGCTGGATTCTATACAACGCTGGTACTACAGCTACAGTCGGTGGCCTCGTGTGTTCCCACATAGTAGTAGCGCTTTTTTGGTTTCCGGCGCTACTGCTATAGACATAATAGTAGCCTTGTCTTGATCAGCGCTACTGCTAACTACCAGCAGTGTTTACTATTTTCCATGCTACTAATAAGCTCCTATGTATAAGCATTTCCCTAGTAGTGTAGGGGTCCTCTCCCCAATTCGGCCAACCCCCTTCTCCTATTCCTATCCAGAGTAGGAAGGGAAGAGGGGAAGGGGGAATCCTATTCCCTTTTTCCTTTCCTCCTTCCCCTTTCCTTCTCCAATTTTACCAGCCCATATGGGGGGCGCACCAGCCCCTTTGTGGCTGGTGTGTTTCCCCTCTTGGCCCATAAGTCCCATATCTTTTGCTGGGGGTGCCTGGAACCCCTTCCGGTGACCCGATATGTACCATGTACCCACCGGAACACTTCCGGTGTCCGAATACTATCGTCCTATATATCAATCTTTACCTCTCGAACATTTCGAGACTCCTCTTAATGTGCGTAATCTCATTCGGGACTCCTAACAACATTCGGTCACCAAATCACATAACTCATATAATACAATATTGTCATCGAACGTTATGCGGGCGGACCCTACGGGTTCGAGAACTATGTAGACATGACTGAGACACCTCTCCGGTCAATAACCAATAGCGGAACCTGGATGCTCATGTTGGCTCCCACATATTCTACGAAGATCTTTATCGGTCGAACCGCTATGACAACATACGATATTCCTTTTTTCATCGGTATGTTACTTGCCCGAGATTCGACCGTCGGTATCTTCATACCTAGTTCAATCTCGTTACCAGCAAGTCTCTTTACTCGTTCTGTAATACATCATCCTGCAACTAACTAATTAGTCACTTTGCTTACAAGGCTACTTATGATGTGTATTACCGAGAGGGCGCAGAGATACCTCTGCGATACTCGGAGTGACAAATCCTAATCTCGATCTATGCCAACCCGACAAACACCTTCGAAGATACATGTAGAGCATCTTTATAATCACCCAGTTACGTTGTGACGTTTGATAGCACAAAAGACATTCCTTCGGTATCCGGGAGTTGCATAATCTCATAGTCGAAGGAATATATATTTGACATGAAGAAAGCAATAGCAATAAAACTAAATGATCATTATACTAATCTAATAGATGGGTTTGTCCATCACATCATTCTCCTAATTATGTGATCTTGTTTATCAAATGACAACACATGTCTAAGGTTAGGAAACTTAACCATCTTTGATTAACGAGCTAGTCTAGTAGAGGCTTACTAGGGACACGGTGTTTTGTCTATGTATCCACACATGTATCAAGTTTCCGGTTAATACAATTCTAGCATGAATAATAAACATTTATCATGAAATAGGGAAATATAAAATAAAACTTTATTATTGCCTCTAGGGCACATTTCCTTCATTTCCACCAAACTTTCACATTCCACGGCTAACCGAATCCACGGGTGCCATCCATACCAACACTTTCCAAGGAATTTATTATTTGACAACATAAAGTAAATTCATTTTTCATTTCGGGACTGGGCATCCCTAATACCTTTATCGTACGCTCGTGCAATGACAAGTGAATAAACACTCATCTTGAGAATAACACATTTAGCATGGAAAAATATAGGCCAGCCCCTACCGTTTCATGAGCGGTACAAGCACACAAAAAGGAAATTTATTTTCAAGATTAGAGATGGCACATACAAATTTGCTTAGAACGACAAAAGAATACAGCATATAGGTAGGTATAGTGGACTCATATGGCAAAACTTGGTTTAAGGATTTTGGATGCACAAGTAGTAATCATACTTAGTACAAGTGAAGGCTAGCAAAAGATTGAGAAGCATCCAACCAAGAAACAAAAAATCTCATAAGCAAGCATTAAGCATAACTAACACCGAATAATGCCCCATAAGAAGGATGTAATTTCACTGCATAACTATTGACTTTCATGCTTGCATAGGGAATCACAAGCCTTAACATCAATATTCTTACTAAACCATGATTACTCGTCAATACGACTCACATATTATATCATCATACCACAAAACTATTACAAATAATCAAGATTATTTTGTCCAATGATCTTCATGAAAGTTTTTATTATATCCCTCTTGAATATCTATCACTTTGGGACTAATTTCATATGTTTCTTTTGATAGCTCAAACAAATCTAAGTGAAGAACATGAGCATAAAAATTTTCTTCTCTCAAAATAATTTAAGTGAAGCATGAGAGAATTTATAAAACAATTACTAACTGTAAAATAAATCTAAGTGAAGCATGCGATCATTTCTTCAGAAAATAATAAAGCACGCCGTGCTCAAAAAGATATAAGTGAAGCACTAGAGCAATTTCATAGCTCAAAAAGATTTAAGTGAAGCATAGAGATCTATTCTAACAAGTCATAGCATAATTTTGGCTCTCTCAAATAGGTGTGTCCAGCAAGTATAGATGAGACAAAATAAAAAGCAAATCAATCAAAGACTCGTAACATACAAGACGATTCAAGCAAAATTCATGATATGTGACGAATAAAAATATAGTTCCATGTAAAATACTGATGGTCGTTAGAAGAAAGAGGGGATGCCCGAGCTTAGTTGCTTGCTTCTCTTTTAGATAATAGCTTGGGATCCCATGGGCATCCCCAAGCTTAGGCTCTTCTTACTCCTTATTCCTTCATCCATCAGGATCTCAACCAAAACTTGAAAACTTCAATCACACAAAACTAAACTAAACCTTCGTGACATTCGTTAGTATAACAAATAAAATTAGTATTCTAAGTATTGTTGCAAACCCATTCGTATTTTGTTCTTGCATTGTATATATTGTATTCCAACTTTGATATGGCTCATACGCCCGATAGAGTCCATAGATTCATCAAAATAAGCACACAACACAAAGAAAACAGAATCTGTCAAAAATAGAATAGTCTGTAGCAATCTGAAAACTTCGTATACTTCTGTAACTCCAATAATTCAGAAGATTTCTTCAATTTTGTGATTTTCGAAAATTGTTTGCTGGACGCAAAAGTTTCTTTTTTCTAACAAGATCAAATCAACTATCACCTAAGATGATCCCAACGGCTTTGCTTGGCACAAACACTAATTAAAACATAAAAAGCAGAATCATAACAGTAGCATAATTGTGCAAACACTCAAGAACATAAAGAAAAAGACAAAATAAATTTTATTCATTGGGTTGCCTCCCAACAAGCACTATTGTTTTACGCCCCTAGCTAGGCATAATGCATAGATTCAAGTGTTGTCCTCGTTATACCTAGGTCCATATATAGGATGCCCTCATGATTGATTCATATGGTGGCTTAATTCTTTTTCTAGGAAGTGTTCCATACCCTTCTTAGTGGAAATTGAAATTTAATATTGCCTTCTTTCATAGCAATAACGGCACCAATAGTACGTAAAAACGGTTTACCAAGTATAATTGGACAAGACAGATTGCAATCAATATCAAGAACAATAAAATCTATGGGCACATAATCTCTCTTTGCAAGAAGAATAACATCATTAATTCTTCGCATAGGCTTTTTAATAGTAGAATCCGCCAAGTGCAAATTAAGAGAACATTGTTCAATATCGGTAAGACCAAGCACATCACATAAAGATTTCTGAATTGTAGAATCACTAGCACCCAAGTCACATAAAGCAAAACACTCATAATTTTTAATCTTGACTTTGATAGTAGGTTCTCATTCTTCATGCAATTTTCAAGGAATTGAGATTTCTAATTCCAAATTTTCTTCCAAAGTTTTCATCATTGCATCAACAATATGTTTAGTAAAAGCTTTATTTCATTCATAAGCATGAGATGAATTAATCATGGATTGCAGCAAAGAAATACAATCAATCAAAGAGCAACTATCATAATTAAAGTCTTTGTAATCCAAGAGAGTGGGTACATCACTAGTTAAAGTTTTGACCTCTCCAAACCCAGTTCTATCAATTTTCTCAACAATATTTTCACCCTCCAAATTATCGGGATGCTTTCTAGCTAAAGTTGACTCTTTTCCAGTCCCTTTATCACCAATTTTAATCTTACTAAACAAAGAATCTATAGAGGAAACACCAATGATCTTCATCACTTTTATGAAAACAATCACTAGAAAATGCCTTTCCTAAAAAATTATCTTTTAGCTCTAAGCATAGCGGTTTTTTTCTTACTTTCACCATACAAACATATGGAAGCTTTAACTGATTCCTTAAACTTAGGCACAAAAAATTTCATCTTGAGATTTTCTACATCATGGGAAATTCTATCAATACTTCTAGACATATTATTAATCTTATTCAACTTTTCTTCTATCGTAGCACTGAAAACCTTTTGAGTATTGATAAATTCTTTGATATTATTCTCAAGATTAGAGGTGTTCCTATTATTATTGTAAGAAGGATTACCGTAGGAATTACCACAATTATTAGAGGAATTGCTAGGAAAAGGCCTCGGATTAAAATTACCTCTATAAGAATTGTTATTAAAATTGTTTCACGAGATAAAATTCACATCTATGACATCACAATTTTTCTCAATCAAGGTAGACAATGACATGTCATTAAGATCAATAGGAGCACTTTTCTTAGCAACCAGTTTCATAAGAGCATCAATTTTTTCACTCAAAGAATTTATTTCTTCAACCGAATTAACTATTGTACTAGTAGGAGCTCTTTCGGTATGCCATTGCGAATAATTTGCCATAATATTATCAAGCAATTTAGTAGCTTCACCCAGAGAAATTTCCATAAAGGTACCACCCGTGGCGGAATCTAAAATATTTTCTAGGAACAAAATTCAATCCCGCATAAAATTTGTGTATGATCATGCAAAGATTTAAACCATGAGTAGGACAATTTCTTAGCATTAACTTCATTCTTTCCCAAGATTGCGCAACATGTTCATGCTCAAGTTGATTATAATTCTTGATTTGTGTCCTAAGGGAAATAATTTTCGCGGGTGGAAAATACTTAGTAATAAAAGCATCCTTGCAGTTATCCCAAGAATATATACTATTGCGAGGCAAAGAAGAAAACCAAATTTTTGCCCGATCTCGCAAAGAAAACGGGAATAATTTCAACTTCACAATATCATTGTCCACATCTTTTTCTTTTGCATATCACATAATTCCATGAATCTGTTAAGATGGGACGCAGCATCCTCACTAGGAGTACCGAAAAATTAATCTTTCATAAAAAGGTTTAACAAAGCGGCATTAATATCGCAAGACTCTGCACTAGTGGCGGGAGGAGCAATCGAAGTGCTAATAAAATCATTGTTGTTGGTATTGGAGAAATCACTCATCTTGGTGCTCTCTTGAGTCATCTTGACTATGCAACAAGATTACACTTAAAACAGATCTGATGAGAAAACAGCGAACGGATAAGAGGGCGAATAAAATGGCAAATTTTTGTGAAGTGTGGGAGAGGAAAATGAGAGGAAAATGGCAAATAACGTAAATTGCAAGGAGATGAGATTTCTGATTAGGAACCTGGTAGATGTTGATGATGTCTCCCCGGAAATGGCACCAGAAATTCCTTTTGATGCGGCTCGAACTACGTCGGTATTTCCCCAAAGAGGAAGGGATGATGCAGCATAGCTACAGTAGGTATTTCCCTCAGTGATGAGACCAAGATTATTGAACCAGTAGGAGAACCACGCAACACTATGTAAACGGTACCTGCACACAAAGAACAAATACATGCAACCCGACGTAAAAGAGGGGTTGTCAATCCCTCCTGGGTAAAAAGATAGATAAAATTGTAGTAGATTGGACAAATAGATCTCGCGGGAACGCAAGATAAAATAAATAACAATAAATTGCAGCAAGGTATTTTTGGGTTTTTGAATTAATAGATCTGAAAATAAAAGCGAATAAAAATATAACTCGAGGGCAAATATGATAAAGAAGAGACCCGGGGGCGTAGATTTCACTAGTGGCTTCTCTCGAGAAAAGTAGCATATGGTGGGTAAACAAATTACTGTTGGGCAATTGATAGAACTTCAAATAATTATGACGATATCCAGGCAATGATCATTATATAGGCATCACGTCCAAGATTAGTAGACCGACTCCTTCCTGCATCTACTACTATTACTCCACACATCGACCGCTATCCAGCATGCATCTAGTGTATTAAGTTCATGGAGAAATGGAGTAATGCAATAAGAACGATGACATGATGCAGACAAGATCTATTCATGTAGGAATAGAGCCCCCCCCTCCCCCCCCCATCTTATTATCCTTAATAAAAACGATACATATGTGTCATTTCCCCTTTTGTCACTGGGATTGAGCACCGTAAGATC
>NC_057795.1:57647327-57672947 GCF_018294505.1 Triticum aestivum
TCTAGTCGGCCTAACTAAACCAAAGATTCGAAGAAGAAATACGAGGCTATAAGTGATCATGCATATAAGAGATCAAAAGACTCAAATAACTTTCATGGATAAAAACATAGATCTGGTCATAAACTCAAAGTTCATCGGATCCAAAAAACACACCGCAAAAAGAGTTACATCAAATAGATCTCCAAGCGACCATTGTATGCAAAAGAATGAGAGGAAGTCATCTAGCTACTAACTATGGACCCGTAGGTCTACAATGAACTACTCGCGTATCATCGGAGAGGAACCAATGAGGATAATGAACCCCTCCATGATGGTGTCTTGTTTGGAACCGTGGTTCCTGGAACTTGCAGCGGTTGGAATTGTTTTTCATAGACTCCCCTACGGTTTCTAGAATATTTGGGTATTTATAGAGAAAAGAGGCGGTGCGGGAGGCGGCCGAGGTGGGAACAACCCACCATGGTGCGCCTGGGCCCCCAGGCGCGCCCAGGTGGGTTGTGCTCCCCTCGGAGCCCCCCTTTGGCTCTTCTTTGGCCCAACAAGTGTCTTCTGGTCTAGAAAATATCTCCAAAAGTTTCACTGCATTTGGACTCCGTTTGGTACTGATTTTCTATGAAGTAAAAAACAAGCAAAAAACAGGAACTGGCACTGCGCCATGTCAATAGGTTAGTCCCAAAAAATAATATAAAGTTCCTATAAAATGATTGTAAAACATCCACGAATTATAATATAACAGTATGGAATAATCAAAAATTATAGATACGTGCCAGAACCAAAAGTTCCTAACTTTCTACCTAACAATAAGAAAACAATGGACACAAATTATTTTAAACAGAAGAATAATCGCACAAAATTTCACTCACTTTGTCCATGTACACTTGTAGAAAATCCATCCGGGTCTACCATCTTCAAGACCTGGCACAGTACCAGCTACCAGCAATCATCACACATGATGATCATCATAGGCTCATCGGCAATCTGCTGGGCAAGGGATGAGCCCGAGCGATCGGCGAACAAGGATGTGTCAGCGCTCAGACAACCACCGAGATGCGAGCGACGAGAGGGGTGCTAGGTGGATTGCTCAAGGTGGCTGTGTAGTGTGGTTCTCAATGAAACATGACGGCGTTGGGGCGTGGTTGCTCGAATCCGCTCGGCCATGATAGGCGTAGATACGTTGATTCCATTGATGGCAATGAGCGGCGACCCAATCACTACTAGGGAAAACCTTATACACAGAAAAGTACCAGTAGCGCGTGTCAAAAAGAACCGCTACTACTACTTACCACTAGCACCCGAAAAATAAACGCGCTAGCAGTAGCGCGCTAGACAAAAGAAGCGCTACTACTATAATTCCGACATTGTTCTCGCCATGCTAGGAATAGTAGGAGCAAGCTCACGGAAACCGCCCTGCTGCTAAGATGAGACTAGCAGTGTGTTTCATGCAAAAAGCGCTACTGGTAATGTAATTAAAATAAAATAAAAAACATATACAAAAGTAAATGAAAATGAAAGAAATAGAAAAAGGGGAAAGGAAAAAAGAAAATGTGAAGGAAAATAAAAGAAAAAGAAAAATAAAGGAGAAAGCGTAGCAGCAGCGTGCTTTCTGGACAAGCGCTATAGCTAACGTATCAGTAGCGCATTCTTCTTGATCGCTATATAGCTATGTTAGCTATAGCTAATGTAGCAGCAGCACTTTTCCGGCCCCGTGCTACAGCTATTTTTGACTTAACCGCACGGTTCTCCTTCCCCCTGCCCACTTCTCCCAAATCCCCCTCGATCTGCTGTCGCCGCCGTTGTCGTCCTGCATCACCGTCGGCCACTGCACGCTCTCCCATCGCCCTCTGCATGCCTTCTGCTGCCCTCGGTGGCCGCCATTGTCGTCGCCCTCCGCGGCGCGCCTGGGCCCCAACCCCGACCCCGACCTCTATGTCATGTGCGCCTTCCTCGGCCGCTCCCTAACTCCGTCGGTGCCCGAGGTGAGCACACTTACACCTCCTCCTCCTCCTCCCCTACCTCTTCCTAGCTCGTGTTCCCAGGGTTCATCTAATTAGTTAGGGTTCATCAAATAATAGCTACTAATTGTAGATGCTTAAGTAGTTATATACTTGTTGTGAACCCAATGTAGTAGTTCAGTAGTTATATAGATGTTAACTAGGGCAGTAGTTGTAGATCATTAAGTACCTAGCTAGGGTTCATCTAATTAGTTAGTACTTGTAGATGCTTAAGAACTAGGGCGGTAGGGTTTAACTAGATGTTAATTAGGGCAGTAGTGTTTAGTTTAGAGAAAAAATTCAATATAGTTTTTTTTGTTGTGTTTTAGTAAGTTTTTAATAGAATTAGTAAGAAAATTAATAGAACTAGTTGAACTAGTTTATTTTTAGTAAGAACTAGTTGAATTAATAGAACTAGTTTATTTTTAGTAAGAAAATTAATATAACTAGTTGAACTAGTTTATTTTTAGTAAGAACTAGTTTATTTTTAGTAAGAAAATTAATAGAACTAGTTGAGCTAGTTTATTAATAGTGCTTAGTTGAACTAGTTGACTTAATACAACTATTTTATTTTTAGTACGGAAATTAATAGAACTAGTTTATTTTTTTAGTGAAAAAAATTATTCCTGGATCGACGTCGACGATGCCTATCCCGCATCCTCGTCGTCGACATGGCGGAGGAGGCCTGCTTGATCAGAGGGGCCATGTCCGGGACTGGGCTTCGCCGGGCTGTACTGGGATGTGCTACCTTCCGAGAGGCGAAGCTTGGTGAGGAGCTAGCCCTTCATTGACCCAAACCTTCTTTGGTGGCGGTCGCGTGGGCCAGTGATGGTGCGGAGGCTTGAGGACCCCGTGGAGGTGGTACGTCACCGTGTCGGCGAGGAGGACGAGCACGTCCGTCGCTACATGGCTGCGTTGGAGGGAAGGTTCTCCAATACCTGGCAGGTTCTTCAGGGATCTCACTAGAGCTATGATCCTGTGATGGTTCCTTCTCTTTAGGTGTCCACTGCCCGGGCCAATACCCATCATTCGCTAGGGTTTCACTGGTACGCGTCAGTGCTATACAAACGGTTTTTAACCCCTTTACGCGACGGTGTTCGGAACCGTCGCCAAGTGAGTGACTGCGATAGGGGGGTCCTTCCCACACGACCAAGAAACCGTTTGGGATATGCCCTCCTGGCACAGAAGCTCCGCAAAATGAGGTCGTGTGCGACCGGCGAGCGCCGAAATACAGTTATACATACAGTAGTGTTAAAAAATACAGTTATACCGGATAAATCATTTCTAGTCGTAAGTACATCCCACGCAGTCAGCCCCTGCTAAACGTTTCCACTCATATGTACATTCCACACAGTCCATCCAAGGAATATGTTTCCATTAGTATGTACATCCCACACAGTTAATCCAAGAAATACCAAACATTTGCGATGCGCACAACATTACAAATAGTCAATAATTTCAAAGCGTGTCTGATAAGGTGACTACCGCAAACATTTAATAAGAAATAACTATGTGCGATGTTGTTGTTAATCGCACACATTTTTTATTGGCTGATCATGTGTGCAGTGGAGATTGATCGCACACATTTTTTCTTGGCTGATCGTGTGTGCGGTGGAGATTGATTGCACATGTAGCAGATCCTAGAAACATGTCTGATCTCCACGTCTATCACAGACGTTTCGCTTCTGCAAACCTTCTGCAGTTTAATCCCTAATTAATCCCTTATTAATCCCTAATTAATCCCTAATTTAAAAATCACATGTTTCGAATTTGAAAGTAGGCAATCACTTATTTCATTCCAACCATGTTTATTACAAATATAGGTTCAACCATAAATGTATAATTCGATGCCCAGGTACATATACTGAAGAACTACAGAAGCACCAAGTAAAGAATGATGAACCACAATTGTAGTAAAGACTGTAAACGTAGAGGCTAAAGACATTCTGGTTCTTGGAGAAGATGAAGCGGAATGCCCATATTGTGCCCTCTTCCATGTGTAATGCACGTACGACCCTAGGCCAACCCCTTGTGATGGCTAGCCGTCCATCCTTCACTGGCTTTATTACGACTTCTCAATTCTCATTGCAGTCTGGAGGAAATACTTTAACCTTCATTCCGTGTCCACCAATCATGTATTTTGCGAGGTAATCTTGAGTGAACTACTTCGGGAACCACTGCGAATGAAAAAGATTCAAACATTGTTGTGTAACAACTCATTATGGGTAGTAAAAAGAGAAGGCTGCAGAGTTTGTAGTTACCATCCTACAGCTCACTGTTGTGTTGGATAGAGCATAAACAAATAATTTGCTTGCCACCATTCATATCTTTTTGCTAATAATCCTTATCAGTTTCCTCACTTGATGCTTGTTCATGAATATCTCATTGCCCATACGCAAAAGGGTCAATGAGTGGATCCTTGCCAAGGGCATATGTACCTACAAGCAACAAGTCAATAGTAGAAGCTAACAAGTGTCCAGGCCTGGATCTATATGCACTGCATTATGGAACGATGGGGGAGTACAAGCCGAGGGATGAAGCTAACCTCGGCGAAAATGGTGGCCACTCACGTTGTTGTCCTGCACAAGTAGTGGAAAGGCATGATAAGTACGGCAACCTTAACATCAAACAAATATAGCAAAGGTAAACAATACTCCAAATGATAGCTTGAATATGTTGGTTTAAGCATGATGTTAAAGCATATATAAAATGGAAGGCAATGTTATCGACAGCAGGCTTAAAAGCCATCAAATATTGCAATTCAAACTGGTATTGTTGAAAATGAATAGAACATAGGTAATGCTTAAACATCACTGGATAAATGTGTAAAACTCAAATAAAGGGCATGTGTTAACTACATCAGGCATAACTGGAACCAAATATAGCCGTTCAAACTGGAATGGATGCAGTCAAGCGGCACAATTCCGACTTGCACATAATGAACAACACATTGTGAATGACTGAAATAAACAAGGCATAAATGATCAGTATAACAACCAAATAAAGCCATTGAAAACTGGACAGAGTCTCACTGGAACCAACCAAACAAGCAAATACAGATAAATAGGGCGTATGCTTGAAAACTGGACAACTGCTCACTACAACCAACCTAACAAGCAAATACAGATAAATAAGGCATCTGCTTGAAAACTGGACAAATGCTAAAAAAAGCAACCTAACAACCAAATACAGATAAACAAGGCATCTACTTGATAACTGGGCAAATGCTCACTGCAACCAAACTAACACAAAATGCATATAAACAAGGCATCGACTCGATAACTGGAAAAATGCTCACTGCAACCAACCTAACAACCAAACACAGATAAACAAGGCATCTACTCACTATAAACAACCAAATATAGCTATTCATGTAACTGAAGTGCACAATTCATACTTAAACATCACATAGCCCTATTGAACAATACATTTTTTCATAACTAAAATAATTAAACACGATACAGTTCTAGCACCGCACGGCAAATTCTACTACAACAAAGGGTACGGGTTGGCATGCTAGAAAAGGTAAGATTTACTGATAGGATGTTGCCTCACATTTCATGGACGGGATCCTCCCAGTTGGAAGAGCACAGACCCATGGTGGAAGAATCTTTGTGGGTGCCCTCCTCGTGGTCGTGGTCGTGGTCGTGGTCGATGAGATCTGACTTGGCAATTGAGGATTCCAAGCCGCCGCTGTAGAACGTGTCCTTCAGAAATGATAAAATGGGCTTGATGGCATATAAGGATCACAAATCCTTGACTGCTTGGCAGAGGAGAGCAGCTGCAGCGCCATCGAAGAGATCGACGGCGGTTGAACCAGAAGGGTTGGGCATGGACCATGTAACCTGTGACATGGCCCGCGTGAAGCCGTTGTTGTCGACGAGCTTGATGTTGTAACCAGCTTTCCCGAGATATAGTAATACGCAAGCCCGCTGACATGAAGCCTTCGAGATGGCAATGTAGTCAATGTTTTTGGCGGCTTCCGCGCTGACGTGTTGCTCCAGGATCGACAGGTCGGAGCGAACGGCGGCCACCTGGCCAACGTCCGCCAGAGAGGCCATGACAAACCACTTCTTGGCTAAACTCTAGTTGGGCTCCCCGGGATACGTGGTCGAGCTTAGGCTGCGACATTCTGGAGCAGGGGATGTGGATCTGGCAGGGAGGTACAACGCAGGCCTCATCTAAAAACTCAGGGGAGTGGGGTAATGGTATGGGAATCGCTGGGTAACCTGACTTTATTATGTAAGCTAGGAGGAACGGGCAGATCGGCATGGGTTGGCGGCGGCACCGGCGGCGCTAGCGGCGGCCGCGAGCTAGGGTTCGAGGGGGGGAGGGGCGGGTGGGGGACTGTGGTGGGGGGTTGTGGTGTTTGAGGATACGCCATGGCTACTGAAAGTTTTAGTAATGGTGGCCGGAGATGGTGGTGGACAAGGAAGGGCGACGGTTCAAATGCCTCGGCTACTGCAATTTTACTATAAGGTCAGTGCTAGAGGAGTGTGGGTGACGGTTGAAGTACGGCGGCTACTAAAATTTGGTTAAAGGAATTGATGTGGGGCGGGAGTGCCCAAGATCGCGCACGGTCCAATAAGAATATGCGTGTATGATAATAAGGAAAAGTGGCAGAATCGCCGATTTTTGCAATGCTCAAGGCGGGTAGTTTGTTTTTATATTTCTAGCTAGCTGGTCTATCGCACACGGTTCATCCTAATTTCTAAATAATTTCACCCGCCTTTAGCTTGTGCAGTCGTGGTGATTTTACAACGCACTTGCGTCACACACGGTTAAGCCAGTACCTCCACCATTTGCTCACGCTTGTGCAGTCATGGTGATTTTACAGCGCACTTGCATCGCACACGGTTACGCCAGTACCTGCACTATTTTGCTCGCCCTTGCGCGATTGTGGTGATTTTACAGCGCACTTGCATCGCACACGGTTAAACTAGTACCTCACCATTTGCTTGCGCTTACGCAGTCGTGGTGATTTTATAGCGCACTTGCATCGCACACGGTTAAGCCCGTACCTGCACCATTTTGCTGGCGCTTGCACAGTCGTGGTGATTTTACAGCAAAAAATAACCTATAAAAACATAGTCTACAAATTAGCAAAACAAGGATGATCCCAATGTTTATATAATATGCAACTTCCAACAGGGTAACCCATCCTGGGACTACTCTAGCCTGAGCACGCTTAACTTCTGCGTTCTACTCAACTAGGCTAGCGGATGGGAAGTAGCACCTTGCTAATAGGAATTGCCTCTTTGCCTTTAAGGCGTTTCACGCTGGTCACCCTATGGAACCTACTCCCTCCTATCACGCACATTTGTTCTTTTAGAAGCTGTGTGCGATGGCTGTTGTGTGGCCGCCTAGCCTTTAATGAGCACTCACACTGGTAGCCGGAAACAGATGGGAGAAGAGGCGGGAAATCCATAAGAGGAGTGGCGGGAAACGGTAGCCAGTTTAGAAGACGTACAAGAGAAGGAAGCATGAGCTAGCACGACGCATGCGCACAGTGCTTACCCATGTACTGCATGTGCTGTCGGAAGGGATGAGGGTTGTTGTTCGATTTGGGAGCATCCAACAGTGCAGATGTACGATCCGTGGGGTTTGGGTCATGGCCAATCAGAAAAAGCGACTCAGATCGCGCGCGGCATCTGCCACGGTTTGGTTGGCACATGACTTTCGTTTGGCCTTTTTATACACTAATTGAGTTTCCTAGGCATTTAATGTCCATAATTCAAATCTGAACTTCAAATACATGCTCTAGTTCACCAAAATGGTTAGAAAAATTATACATGTGTCCTTGGGTGCATGTTTAGGTCCCATGCCAGGAATGGGAATGAATTACAACCGTACCAACATCCTGGCTCGTCCTCGAACATTTAGAATCTCAGTTTTTAAATCCCCATAAATCCTAAACTTGCCAGGAAGTCAAGAAAGTTGGCATGGTGTCACATCATGGCGCATATATGTCGTGGTAAAAACATTGTCCAATTTGGGCCAAGCTTTATTAAAAATCTCTTACAAACCGGAGCTTCTCTCAAAGAAGCCTCGTGGTTCCGACAGGGAAACGTGTTCCCCTTGTGGCGAAATATAATACTGCCTTTTTTCGCCTTGTATTTTCTTCTACGGGCAACATGGAACGACATGATATCCTTGCTAAAATTTAAACGTATTTAGGGTTCGTTTGGCCTTTTTATACACTAATTGAGTTTCATAGGCATTTAATGTTCATAATTCAAATCTGAACCTCAAATACATGCTCCAGTTCACCAAAATGGCTAGAAAAATATACATGCATGTGTCCTTGGATGCATGTTTAGGTCCCATGCATGCCAGGAATGGGTACGAATTACAAGCGTACCAGCATCTTGGCTCGTCCTCAAACATTTGGAATCTTAGTTTTTAAATCTCCGTAAATCCAAAACTCACCAAGAAGTCATGAAAGTAGGCATGATGTCACGTCATGGCACATATATGTCGTGGTAAAAAGATTGTCCAATTTGGGCCAAGCTTTATTAGGAACCTATTACAAATCGGAGCTTCTCTCAACAAGAAGCCTTGTGGTTTTGATAGGGAAATGTGTTCCCCTTGTTGTCGAAACATAATCAGTGCCTCTTTTTGCCTTGTATTTTCTTCTACGGGCAACATGGAACGACATGATATCCATGCTGAAATTTAAACTTATTCAGGGTTCGTTTGGCCTTTTTATACAATAATTGAGTTTCCTAGGCATTTAATGTCCACAATTCAAATCTGAACTATAAATACATGCTCAAGTTCACCAAAATGGCTAGAAAAATTGTACATGCATGTGTCCTTGGGTGCATGTTTAATTAGGTCTCATGCCAGGAATGGGAACGAATTACAACCGTACCGGCGTCCTGGCTCATCCTCAAACATTTGGAATCTCGGTTTTAAAATCCCCATAAAATCCAAAACTCACCAGAAAGTCGGCAAAGGTGGCATGGTGTCACGTCATGGCACATATATGTCCTGGTAAAAACATTGCCAATTTGGGCCAAGCTTTATTATAAACCTCTTACAAACCGGAGCTTCTCTCAAGAAAGCCTTATGGTTCCGATAGGGAAACGTGTTTCCCTTGTAGCGAAACATAGTCGCTCCCTCTTTTCGCCTTGTATTTTCTTCTACGGGCAACATGGAACGACATGATATCCATCCTGAAATGTATACTTACTCAAGGTTCGTTTGGCCTTTCTATACATTAATTGAGTTTCCTAGGCATTTAATGTCCATTATTCACATCTGAAGTACAAATACATTTTTTAGTTCGCCAAACTAGCTAGAAAAATTATACATGCATGTGTCCTTTGGTGCATGTTTAGGTTCCATGCAAGGAATGGGAACGAATTACAACTTGACCAGCGTCTTGGCTCGTCCTCAAACATTTGGAATCTCGGTTTTTAAATCCCCATATAAATCCAAAACTCACCAGAAAGTTATTAAAGGCATGGTGTCACGTTATGGCACATATATGTCGTGGTAAAAACATTGCCAATTTGGGCCAAACGTTATTACAAACCTCTTAAAAACCAGAGCCTGTCACAAAACCCTCGTGGTTTCGATAGGGAAATGTGTCCCCTTGTGGGCCAAATGATAATCGCTCCCTTTTCTAGCCTCGTATTTTTTTCTACATGCAACACGGAAAAACGGGGGATTCACGCTGAACTTTGAAATTATTCAAGGTTTGTTTGACCCTTTTTATTCATTAATTGAGTTTTCTAGGCATTTAATGTCCACAATTCAAATCTGAACTATAAATACATGCTCCAATGCACCAAAATGGCTATAAAAAACATACATGTATCCTTGGGGTGCATGTTTAGGTCCCATGGAATGAAATGAGAATGAATTCAACAGTCTCGCCGTCCTGCCTTGGCCACAAACATTGCGAATCTCGGTTTATAAATCTCTATATATCCAAAACTCACCAGGAAATCATGAAACTTGGCAGGGTGTCACTACATGGTACATATAATTGTATAATTTGGGCAAAGCTATATTACAAGCCTCTTACAAACCGAATCTTCTCGCAACCCTCGTGGTTTCGGTGGGTGAAATGATAATCGTTGTCTCTTCAAGCCTTGAACTTTGTTTTCTACCGGCAACATAGAATAACTGGAGTGTCGTGCCGAAATTTGAAACTGTTTAGGGTTCGTTTGGCCATTGTATATATTATTACTAATAATTAAGTTTTCTACGCATTTAATGTAGTACATAATTCAAATTTGAACTACAGGCACATGCAAAATGGGCGGGAAGTCATACATGTGTCATTGGGTGCATGTTTAGGTCTCATTTAAGGAATGAGAATAAATTACAAACTTGTCGCCGTCCTGAAACTTTGAGAATCTTGGTTTTTAAATCCTAGTAAATCAAAAATTCACCCAAAAAACATGAAACTTGGCATGGTTTCATCACATGGCACATATATGCCGAAAAAATCATCCGGTTTGAGAAGAGGCGCACACATAAGTAGCCAACTAAGTCCTTTTTGAAACAAAAAGCTGACACGTTAATATCGCAAACAGTTGTATTACATGAACCGTGGCAAAATTTAACCATACTCAGTGGCGTGCGTGCAGCTGTTTGATTAGACGGGACGAGTGCGAGAAGTTCGCCGTGCAGGCTCGACAGGACGCGTGCGAGCACTCCTCCGCGCAGGCTTGACGGGACGAGTGCATCATGTCCACCTCGCGGGCTGGATAGGGCATGTGCGAGTAGCAAGGCCGCCCATGCTCACCGGAAAGCGAGCTCTTTGACCTCCATGCACCAGTCGCCGCCCGCCTTGCCCACAACTTCTCCGTTAATGGGTTATTTAAAGCGACTTCCTCCAGTGTTTGCTTGTGATCTCATGGCAGCATTTGCTTTGTTCGTGTTTTCAACTCATATTCCGGCCTAATTTAAATTACCACATAGGGCAACGGATAATACGACGATAAATAAAATGGCAACGGATAGTATGATGATAAATTTACAATGGCGCAGATAATAATTGTCTTACATATTCCGGATAATTTAAAATGCCACATGCAGCAAAGCCTGGAAGACACGGGGGCAATAGAAGAAGGAAATCGTAGACAACGATCTGGATTGCTATTGTATCTACTCTTCGATGGATCACCGGGCGATGACATCCCCCAGCTCCTTCTTCAATTCTTCACGACTTTGCCTGAAAGCAGCCACGGATTCCTCCACCTCCTGCTCGTGCTCGATACGGAGCTTCCTCAAGTCACCCATCTGTTCCTCGACGACCGCTGTCAGCTTCATCCCCGAGGCACTGCTCTGCTCATGCAGCATCTCCAGTCGGCGGCCTCCTCCTCCTTCTCGGTGAGCGCCTTGAGGAGCTTCGCATTGTCACCCATGAGTTGCTCGACGAAGTCGGTCGCCTTTTCAACCGAGGAAGCGCTGATCTCAAGCAGCTTCATCAAGTCGTCGACCAGCTCCTGCTGCTTAATGAGACCAGCAAGAATGTCGTCATCGCCGGCCACAGACATCAGAAACGCCAGCTTGTCGCGATCGCCAATGCGGCGAGTGCGCTTGTGAGAGCCCTCGCGTTCCCGTGAGAGCTTGTTCGAGGGCTCCATGGCGCGCCGGGACATCTCTGCTGCGGCTGCGACTACCGCTTTGCGGTGGGACCTCTCTAGTGCTTCCGCGGCCTTGGTCTTTGCTGCCTGGTTATATGCCCACCCGAAACTCCTCCTACCGGTCATGGAGGAACGACTTGATAGGAAATACTAGTTTTGAGGATGATGGGGAGAGGAACTCTTGAAGTAATTTTTGAGTGGGTAGTTTTTATAGCCCAGGGCTAAGTGTGAACACAAAGTAGTTCGATCAGTGTGAAAAGATTTGCAATTACTTATTGCGTTGTAATCAGCAATGTGACGAGAAACAAAGTCAAAATTTATTGATGGTTTTGGGCCTAAAAAGCCCCATTTTTGTTGCACTGCCTCATCGCAAACAGTTCTTTCGGATCAACCATATGCCACGCATCGAAAGCCCGAAACGTGGGCCCTTGTTCTCGGATGTATGTGTACGTGTCTGCCCACAATCACACACGAACATGATATCACCATCGTGTCCTATGGATGCGCCGTTGTGTCTCCCACTGGGTGCCAGAAGGTTGACCACGTGGTTGCTCGCATGGCGTCCCTGCGCGCGCTCTGCTCACCATTGAGGCAAATTTACAATGGCAACGGTTAATAGTTGTCTTACCACTAGTAGAAAATGGAGCTATATTACCGGTTCGTAGGGGCCTTTAGTGCCGGTTGTTGTAACCGGCACTAAAGTGTGGGTACTAAAGGTCCCCCCCTTTAGTACCGGTTCAGCACGAACGGCACTAAAGGGCCACCACGTGGCACGAGGCGCACCATGGTCTAAACATTTTTTTAATTTTTTTTTTAAATCAAACAATAACAGCGCACCTACTGGGCCGGCACGGCCTGCATACGACTAGAAACCCAAGCTCTAGTTGGGCCAAGATGCAGGCCCGTACGGCCCGATACAGCCCACAGGGCAGAAGACTTGCAATATGCCCACAAAGGCCTGCTTAGATAGGAGCTCGACACGATAGCCGCGGCGGGGCTTATAAACCGGTGCGAGCTCCTCTCAACTAGCGAGGTGGGACTAAACATTGTGCACTACGGGTGGCAACGCACCCCTTTAGTACCGGTTGGTGGCACGAACCCGTACTAAAGGGGGGGTCTTTAGTACCGGTTGGAGCCACCAACCCGTACTAAAGGCCACCACCTCTTTAGTACTGGTCCGTGGCATGAACCAGTAATAAAGGTTCACCACGAACCGGTACTAATGAGTGTCGCCCGCCTAGCCATTGGAACCGGCACTAATGGTGACATTAGTGCTGGTTCAGTTACAAACCGGGACTAATGAGTTTCACATTAGGCCCTTTTTCTACGAGTGTACATATTCAGGATAATATAAAATGCCACATGCGGCAAGGAACAAAACACTCACGACCTACTTTAGAATACAATTATAATAAAATATAGGCTAAAAAGCAGCCGGTGGCCTTCCGACCACGGTCTTCTCGGACTCCATGATCAGCATATCACCCTTGCAGCCATTCATTATGTGTACCTTACTAATCATCGCACACGAGTACTCACAGACGCATCGTGTGCGATACTTCTAGCCACCGCAAGCAACTAGTTTGCATTTTTTAACGTTTTTTGTACGAGCAGAATCGCACACGAACTTACTATAGTAACCGTCTGTATTATAATTTCTCATCGCAAATAGTTCATCCGAGTGGGCTGTTTGCTGCGTGTCACAAACATCTGGTTTATGCAAATCGATTGTGTTCTTTTGGCTGATCACGAATGTTGCGTATCACACACACCTTGTTAGGATCAACCGTTTCGGTTCTCTTGCCTAATCAAAAACAGATTATCCGAGTGAACCATATGTTGTATATCACACACACCTTGATCTGGCCGATCGTTTCTTGCATTCCCTAATAGAACACAGTTCATCGGAGCAAACTGTATGCCGTATATCGCACACACATTGATATGGATGGCCGTTTCGGTTGTTCTTCCTCATCGCAAACAGTTCTGCTGGATCAACCATATGCACAGCATCGCACACACAAGTAAAATCTAAACCGTGTTTGATGTCTCCGCCATCGCAAACATTTTGCACCTTTTCTAACGGGTTTTTACACCACCATTTACGATTATTGCATCGCACACAGTTTCATTGATGGGTCTCTGATCGTAGTGTCGCATTAGCAGCATCCTGCAGTAGTGTTTTAGATGTATAAGTGAGGTTATATGTATGATACTATTCGAGATGTATTAGTGATAATATTCGATGATGTATGGACGCAAGAGATGATTTAGTTTTGCTTATTGAATGCATGCTAATTTGAATAGTAATTTATTTTATGATTTAGTTTTGCTTATTGAATGTTCAAATTGGAGAGCACTATGCATTTGATTGGTTGATAGCCTATAGGGTTTCACTAAGTCGTAAGATGAGGATAATAATGTTTTTATTTATATTTTATTTTTGCAGACAAATCTCCATGTTGTCGCCGCCGCCGTCGCCGTCATGGACACCCTCCGACCTCGAGGTGAGATCAGCCAAATCTCCATGTCAATATGAGTCCTATAAGATATTTTGAAATGATTTTTTTTCATACTTTCAACCATTGAAATGCAATGACCATCAAGTTTAAATGCAAATAGGATATGTGCTTGCCCAAGTGGCCATGTTTGCAGGTAACACCTCTGAGTGGCCTATGTTTTGCCGGAGTGTTAATCAATTTCCTTTCTGGCAAATTTCAGGTGCTCGATATGTCCTTTTTTAGCAAGGTCATGCCGCATTTTTCCGTGAATTTTGGCATGACTTGTGCTAGAATATGTAGGAAATATCGTGTGGCCTGGATTTTCTAGAAAGATAATTAAACGACATTTTGGGTTGACTTTAAGTCTGTCGAGGCTCCATACATGACAATTTAAAAAATGAGTGAGGGAGATAGTCTGCACCAGATATGAGAGAGAAAGAATCCCGACTGTTGTCGTGGGGGTCGTTTCTCCTTCTTATCCTTGTGCTAGACCTTTGTTATGCACTAGGGGAAGGAGGAGTAACGACCATCACCGACGGTCGAAAAAACAGTGAGGGAGTG
This sequence comes from Triticum aestivum, assembly GCF_018294505.1. NCBI lineage: Eukaryota > Viridiplantae > Streptophyta > Magnoliopsida > Poales > Poaceae > Triticum > Triticum aestivum. The sequence continues at coordinate 57,661,983 of NC_057795.1, forward strand.
TGTCCACCGTATATGAGAGAAGAAGAATGCCGACTGTTGTCTTGGGGGTCGCTTCTCCTTCGTTCCCTGTGCTAGACATTTTAGTTTAATGCACTCGGGGACGAAGGGAGGAGTGACCTTCACCAATGGTCGAATATATACACCACATGAGCTGAGAGTTTTGAAAAAAAGGCTCGACGGACCGATAGTCAACCCGTGCTGAATAATAATGATCTAATTTAGTATTTGTAGTATATATATATATATTGAATTTTAGAAGTTTAATCTTTGAATTATGTACATAGGAAATGTCGTCGGACGAAATTCTCGCGGAGTGCTCCTGGTGCGGCGACAACCGGGGTTTCTGCGACAGGCCTCACTTGGTAGAAGGTTGGCGCTTCAGCATTAAGCTCCACGAGAAGTAGAAATGGTACGCTATGACTCAAAGTGTTTTTTCATAATTAAGCTCGACTTCTACTACTTCAACGTGTAATTTTCGTCTTTTAGATTTCGACTAGCTTATCCCATACCATGCAAGATGCTATGTCTTGGAGAGGGTGGATTTTTAAGATCATGAAAGTATGGAAACAAAGAAAATTCACCTAAGGACCCATATGGTATGGATTTTGACGTAAATCTATACAATTCTGAGAGCATAACTCATTTTGGTTGCTCGAATTAGGAAGCACTTTGCAAGATGTATGATTTTCATGAGGGAATGCTAGTCACCATGGATCTTGGTGATCCTGACATCGAGGAAGACAATATGGAAATTTGGTCCTTGTTGATACGCTTCCAATTCTACCGCTATGTGAGTTTCTCAAATATAGTTATTAAGTAATTTATATTGTTTATTTAAAAATAGTTGACAGCTTATTTCCATTGATAGCTTATTTTCATTCTTCAAAGAATGTACGAAAGATGGTAGACAGAACCTACTACACCGATGGCTCAGAATTAACTTATCAGGAGAAAAATCATCTGATTGCATTTATTACTGATCTTGAGAATTACAATATGTATTATCAAACTCCTCCACATTATGGTCAATATGTGCCACTAGTGCATCAGTTAAACTATTGTAACATCCATGGAGATGTCATGCTGAGATTTTTTTTACTATTACGACATATGTGCATCTTTTGCATAAATTTTTCTAAAACTAAACTACATTGCTAACTACGAAGTTATTACTATGTTTTTCAACAGAAAAACCCATCAGATTGTGTGCCTCATCTGATGTTTCAGAAAGGTCGCCTTGATGTTTTGAACATATGGCCAGGTCATCCTACGAATCACTCATGTTCATATTGGATTTCTAAAACTGATGAAGTCGTGACAATAAAAGATTTGAAAAAAATGTATGGTCAATCGTAGGGAGCTACTTGGAAGCAACATTGTGCGAAGGGCAAAAATTGGAGACAGGATAATCTCCATTCTTCATAATGGAGAGTCAGAGCCTATCTTGCTTTATGCTATTTTATCTAAAAGAAGGTAGTAGGTCCTATGAGAGAGAAGTAGGTCCTAGGTACAATGCGTTATTATGTGGTACAATGTGTTAGAGTTGATGAGGAGGAGGAGGAGGAGGAGGAGTTGTGATTATGACTAGTGACCAACTTGCTATATGATGTCTCATTGATGAAAATGATGATCATGAGGAGGTGTTATATGACAATGATTAATTATGATGATAAGTTGTTAATGATATTATGATGATGATGATATTTATTATATCATTGGGTGAAAGAACCGCAGATTAGTTTCAAGTGGATGTCCATCCACTTGAAACTAGTCCACAGTTCTTTCGCGCAGTGATGTAATAACTCATTATGATGTAAAAAATCTCTAAATTGCTACTGTATGAAAACTTGTATAAAGGTGTGTGAATACAACATGAAATAAAAAAGAAATAGAATACTGAATAATAGTAGTAGCACGGGCGCCAGAAGCGCTACTACTAACTACCAGTAGCGCCCTTTCCAGGAAGCACTACTACTAAGTGGATATAGCAGTAGCGCGGATGGACCCACACTGTTGATAATCTTTAGCTGTAGCAAAACCCGCGCTACTGCTAGGCTTTTCCCTAGTAGTGAATCAAAGTCAGATGGAGGAAAGATGGGTGGTACATGGTGTCAGAGATGGTGCGTGGTCCTGGCGGAGGCAAGGACGGCCGAACCAGAGTGGATGTGGTCGAGAAAGGGAGAGCGGCGGGTGCGGGAGGAGAGGAAAATTATTCTGAGAACGAGCCGCGAACAAGTAAATATAAACTGGTCGGCGCGATGAGTAATTTTTTTCTAGAGACAAAGCGGATAAAGGATCGGCTAGATCCCATTTAACTCCTCAAACTATTTTTTTGATAGTTAACCAGTTCTAAGATATTGCCTAGAGATGCGTGGAACCTTGTTATCCATGTGCCAGAGCCATGAGTTGGTCGTGAGATCTTATGGGTTTCACCTATAGCCTACTCCAACTTATTTGGGACTAAAGGCTTTGTTGTTGTTCTTGTTGTGGTTGTTGTCGTTGTTGTTGTTGTTGTTGTTGGTGGTGGTGGTGGTGGTGGTGGTGGTGGTGGTGGTGGTGGTGGTGCCGTCGTCGTCTTTTGCCCGTCTACCTTTGATTTATGTTCCTTTTTGCCATCATACTTTGAATATTTTCCCACCGTCCTAATAAATTTTCAAACTATCTAATTCAAAAGTAACAACAACTGAACTTTTCATACATTAATATACTTTTTTATGTAATTATTTTTAAAATAAGCGATGAATATTTTTTATACACTTATAAAATCTTCTTATACACCTGCATGAATATTTTTCCTTACTATGATATACATTCTTCTATTTTTGGAAAATACACTCTTAGTTAATGAAAATACTTTTTTCGAAATAGAAATAAAATTAATCTTGGGCTTAATAGGCCATCCCATGACCGGTTCATGTAGCAGAATGGACGTTCGTAAACTAGACAATTTAAAGTTAAATGTATTTTGAATCGGGGTTGTCTTTCAAGATGTAAACATTTTAAAATTCAGTATTACTAAAGAAAAATGAAATAGTGGATAAGGCAAACGACTTAGGAATTTCTTTGGGGTCAAATGAAACCGAGGTCGTCAAATCCATTAATGATATTTTAGACTTAGAAGCGGAGAGGGCTTTCGAAATCATTCGAAATCTTGCATCTATCAAACCAATGAGTGGCAATGAAATGAATAATTTAGGAATGGTTGATCTTGCAAATTTTTGTAATAACCTTTTTCCCACCGCGGAGGCGGAGGATGAGGAGGATTTGGAGACTACAGACACGGTTGAGCCTCTCCTGATGGAGGGGGATGATTCTGTGGTCACCGATCCTTCCATCCCGCAGGGAGTTGAGGAAAAGCCCAAACGGCCCTGGAAGCGGAAAATCTATCCTACGTCGGCGCTACGCAGAAGTGCCAGAGTTAAGCATAAAAAAATTTCATGATGACTTATGAAAGGAATTTTCTGGAATAGCAGAGATCTAGCAGACTTGGCTAAACAAAGATTCTTAGCAGAAACAACGATGGAACAACACTTAGACTTTATCGCACTTTTGGAAACTAGACGAGATAATTTCACATCACAGTCTTCAAACTCTCTCCAGTGGTATCGATTTTGACTGGCACATCTTACCTCCTAGAGGACGATCTGGCGGGATTTTACTAGGAGTACAGTGTGAGACGTTAGAGGTGCTTAATGCGGTTCAGGGAGATTTTTCGGTCAAATTCAGGGTGCGATCAAAACTGGATGGGTTTCGATGGTCCCTAGTAGCGGTCTATGAGGCAGCACAACCTGAACTCAAGCCTGACTTTTTGGCTGATCTGGTGCGGATTTGTGGAGATGAAAATCTTCCGATACTAGTTGGGGGGATTTTAATATCATCAGGAGAAGAGATGAAAAAAACAATGACAATTTTGATGGACGATGGTCCATGATGTTTAATATGATTATCGAGAGTCTCAATTTCAGAGAAATAGAGCTCACCGGTAGACAGTTTACATGGGAAAACTTGTTACCTATTCCGACTTATGAAAAGTTGGATAGTGTGCTTGCTAGTGTGGAGTGGGAACAAAAATATCCGCTGGTGTCGGTCCATGCAATGCAGAGAGCGATCTCGGATCACACACCACTTCTTTTAGACTCGGGGGAGGCTACACATGTGGCAAATAAAAATATCTTCTCCTTCGAGCAATCAGGTTTGGGCGAGAAGGATTTATGGAGATGATTGCACGAGAATGGGCTAAGCCGGTTAGTGGAAGGACTCATGTTGAGAGATGGCAAAATAAAATTAGACATCTCCAACAATTTCTGAGAGGTTGGGCCAGAAATGAGAGTGGGATTTACAAACGAGAAAAAGAGTGTCTTGCTCAATTGATTGAGGCACTAGACTTAAAGGCGGAGGCCACTCTTCTCTCTGTTCATGAGCAACGAACCAAGTCCCAGGCTGAGCAAGGTCTACGGGCTCTCTTGAGAGAAGAGGAGCTGAAGTGGGAATTGCGTGCAAAAACACTAAGGGTTGACCAAGGGGATGACAATACACAATTTTTCCATATGGTTGCAAATGGCAAGCATAGGAAGAAAAAAAATATACAGCTTGAACAGGACGAGGGGACAATAGTGGGACATGAAAATCTAAAAGCATACATCTCTTACTATTATAAAAAACTTTTTGGTCCCCTGAATTCATCCATGGTGTCTGTGGTTGATGATATACCTCAATTACAGGCAGCAGAGAATGATGTTCTCTCTGCACCGTTTACTGAAAAAGAGGTTTATCAGGCAATTTCCCAAATGAAGCCGAGTAAAGCACCGGGACCAGATGGGTTCCCCGCTTAATTCTATAAGAAATGTTGGCATATTATTAAAGATGATCTTATGCCTATGTTTCAAGATTTTTTTGACGGTCATTTGGAGTTGTTTCATCTTAACTTTGGAACGATCACGTTGTTACCTAAGAAAGATGAGGCTGTTTGGATCGAACAATTCTGCCCCATTTGCCTGCTGAATGTGAGTTTCAAAATCTTCACAGAGATCGGAACTAATAGATTGACAAAAATTGCTCATTCGGTGATCCAACCGAGCCAAACAGCATTCATGCCGGGACGACACATATTGGAAGGGGTGGTCGTTCTACACGAAACGCTTCATGAGATCCACTCGAAGAAACTAGATGGGGTTATTTTCAAAGTGGACTTTGAGAAGGCATATGATAAAGTAAAATGGCCTTTTCTTCAACAGGCAATGCGCATGAAGGGTTTTACTGAAACTTGGAGGAAGCAAGTAGATACCCAAGTCCAGGAAGGAAGTGTAGGAATCAAGGTGAACGATGACATCGGTCACTATTTCCAGACACATAAGGGGTTGCGACAAGGGGATTCCATGTCTGCTCTTCTGTTCAATATTGTGGCAGATATGCTGGCGGTCATTATTGGCAGGGCCAAGCAGCATGGCCATGTAGAGGGTCTAGTTCCTCATCTTGTCGATGGAGGGGTTTCCATTCTACAATATGCTGATGACACTATTCATTTCATGGAACATGACATGGCTAAGGCACGTAATATGAAACTTATCTTGTGTCTCTTCGAACAATTGTCTGGATTAAAAATTAGTTTTCATAAGAGCGAGGTGTTCTGCTTTGGGAAGGCCCAAGACGAGGAACACAAATACAGACAACTGTTTGGATGCGAATCAGGTGCCTTACCATTCAGTTACTTGGGTATATCGATCCATCACCGTAAGCTCTCCAATAAAGAATGGAAATGTATTGAAGAACAAATTGAAAAAAAGTTAGCTGTTGGAAGGGTAAGCTTATGTCATATGGAGGTCGGCTAGTCCTGATTAACTCAGTACTGACTAGTATGTCGATGTTCCTACTGTCGTTCTTCGAATTTCCGAAAGGAGTTCGCAAGCAAATTGATTTCTTTAGATCCCGCTTCTTTTGGCAGTCTCATGATGCCAAGAGGAAATACTGTCTCGCGCGATGGGATATCCTCTGCCGACCTAAATACCAAGGGGGTCTCGGTATTGAAAACTTAGAAATCAAGAACGAATGTCTTATGAGCAAATGCCTATACAGACTAGAGACTGAGCCGGAGGGCATGTGGTCTCAACACTTGCGCAATAAGTATCTGCACTCGAAAACACTAGCCCAGGTTACCATGAGACCGACTGACTCGCCGTTCTGGAAGGGACTTATACGCATGAAGGACATGTTCTTTCATAGGGTCAAATACTTGGTTGGCAATGGAATGTCAACAAGATTTTGGGAGGACACGTGGCTAGGAGAGACGCCCTTGGCCATCCAGTATCCTACACTCTATAATATTGTGCAACTAAGGAGGATTACGTGGGTTCCGTCCTTCAAACAATTCCCTTGAACATTCAATTCAGACGTGTGTTAGTTGGTGAGAGATGGACCGTCTGGATGCATCTGGTTCGGACATTGATAGAAGTTCAACTCTCTGATCAGCCGGATTCAATACAATGGAAACTAACTACGAATGGGAGGTTTACGGTGAAATCTTTTTATATGGACCTCATTAACTCTGGCCCCCTATCAAGGTCGCTGCACATTTGGAAAGTTAAGATTCCTTTGCGTATTAAAATCTTCATGTGGTTTGTTCACAAGCAAGTGATACTCACAAAGGACAACTTAATTAAGAGGCGATGGGTAGGCTCTTCGCGGTGCTATTTTTGTGATCATGACGAAACAATACAACACCTATTTCTTGAATGCCCATTTGCTAAGTTACTTTGGAGAATGATTCATATGGCTTTTAATATTAATCCTCCAGTTTATATTGCGTCTTTGTTTGGGACGTGGTTAGCTGGGGTTGATCAAATTACTGCGATGTGCGCTATTATGGGCTATATGGAACTGCAGGAATGATATGATTTTTAACAGACAACACACTTTGACTTTTTTGCAGGTTATCTTCAGAGCTACAGCTTGGATCCGTACGTGGTCCTTACTCACTCCTATGGACTCCAGGGAGCCTTTGGTTATTGGGTACAACCAATGGGAGATGGTAGCTCGGGTTATCTTCAACCAGTTCGGATGGCGCTCGCATAACAGGATAAGAGTCTAGAGAGCTTATCCTTTTTATCTTCATTGTGCCGGTTGATATGGTTCACATGTATTTTTCCTTTTTTTGTACTTTGATCTGCTCCGTTTTGTGTTCTGGATTATTAATAAGATGGCCGCATGCATCATCATGATGCAGAGGCCGGGGGTATGCCTCCATTTCCAAAAAAACATCTAGATGTGCCCTAAATATTGCACATCTAAGTTCTACGTCATAGATTTTAAAATTTTGAAGTAGGAAACAATCGGAGTGCACCTGTTTTATCCTTAGTTGCATACTTGCATGAATACACATGCATACCTTTCTCTATTACACCAGGAACCGGCGTCACCTAAATCCGGCGAATGAAAAGTTATATCTAAATGTTTTTCCTTTTTTTATTACTCCGCCTACAGCCTATAGGCTGAAGCAGTGAGCACCAGCAGTTCTCTGAACGCTCGTGCCCCGAAACTGTCTTCACCGACTTGGCGTCCTTCTCCGCTGCGTATGCTATAAGTACAACCATCTGATCTGAGAATCAGTCAGCTCAAGCTAAACCGCCCTGTTCTATAAGCAAGTGAATATCATCCCCGGCAGGCAGCTGCTGTATACCTATCGATGGAGCTCCAACCATGGCTGACCTTCCTTGGGATTGTGCTCGCCACCGTGCTCTTCATCAAAACGGTGGCTTGTCGACCCAGTGGACGTGGACACAACCTCCCTCCGGGACCTAAGCCATGGCCAATCATCGGAAACCTCAACCTCATTGGCGCGCTCCCACACCGCTCCATTCACGCGCTCTCGGAACGGTACGGCCCACTCATGTACCTCCGCTTCGGATCCGTCCCGGTCGTCGTCGGATCTTCCGTCGAGATGGCCAAGTTCTTTCTCAAGACCCATGACGTGGTGTTCACTGACCGGCCCAAAACCGCCGCCGGGAAGTACACCACGTACAACTATAGGGACATCACCTGGTCCCAGTACGGTCCGTACTGGCGCCAGGCGCGTAAGATCTGCCTCACGGAGCTCTTCAGCGTGAAGCGCCTCGAGTCATACGAGTACATCCGCGGAGAGGAGCTGCGAGCACTCCTGCACGATCTGCACGGAGCGTCCGGCCGCGTCGTGACACTCAAGGACTACTTGTCCACGTTGAGCTTGAACGTGATCTCGCGCATGATGCTGGGCAAGAATTACTTGGACAAGGAAGCGGCAGGCTCCGCGATCACGACGCCTGATGAATTCAGGTGGATGCTCGACGAGCTGTTCTTGCTCAACGGCGTGCTCAATATCGGTGACTCCATCCCGTGGCTCGACTGGATGGACGTGCAGGGTTACGTTAAGAGGATGAAGAAGCTGAGCAAGATGTACGATCGGTTCCTCGAACACGTGGTCGACGAGCACAACGAACGGCGCAGCCGCGAGGGGGAGAGCTTCGTGGCAAAAGACATGGTCGATGTGCTGCTTCAGGTAGCCAGCGACCCCAATCTTGAGGTCAAACTCAGCCGGGATGGCGTTAAGGCCTTCATACAGGTCTGTGACTAAAAAAATTCCTAGCTAGTACTACTTCTTTAGTTAATTTAAAAACTCTCAATTCCTATATTTCGAACAAACATATGCGTGCAGGATCTACTCGCTGGCGGCACGGAAAGCTCGACGGTGACTGTGGAATGGGCCATTTCCGAACTCCTAAAGAAGCCCGAGATTTTTGGCAAGGCAACTGAGGAGCTGGACCGCGTCGTCGGCCGGTGCCGCTGGGTCACAGAGGACGACATTCCGAGCCTCCCGTACGTGGATGCTATCATGAAAGAGGCCATGCGGATGCATCCGGTGGTGCCGTTGCTGGTGCCCCGCCTGTCTCGCGAGGACACGACCGTCGGCGGCTACGACATCCCGGCTGGCACACGCGTCCACATAAGCGTGTGGTCCATTGGCCGTGACCCGGCCCTGTGGGACGCGCCTGAGCATTTCATGCCGGAGCGGTTCCTTGACAGCAAGCTGGACGTGAATGGGCAGGACTACGAGCTCCTGCCGTTTGGCTCCGGCCGGCGGATGTGCCCCGGGTACAGCCTCGGCCTCAAGGTGATCCAGATGAGCCTCGCAAATCTGCTGCACGGCTTCACGTGGAGGCTGCCCGACGGCGTTGCCGCGGAGCAGCTGAGCATGGAAGAGATATTTGGGCTGTCCACTCCACGCAAGTTCCCGTTAGAGACTATCATGGAGCCCAAGCTCCCAGGTCACCTCTACGACGGGGCTACTGCGTTTGTGGAGTAATTAATGAGTCAGTGTTTTCGTGGATGTTCATTTTCTCTCTGTTGTTCTTCCACTATGTTGCGCCATATGTATTGCGTGATCCCCCTACAGTCACTAGAATAAATAACGGACTACTTCCCTTGCACGGACTCCATGCCTAACGACGACGGTGCCAAGAAGAAAGCCGCGGAAGAGGAGGAAATTGTTGTGGCCGTAGCCTGACTTACTGGATGGTATTATTTGTTCATCCCCTACTTGCTTGTTCGTATGCTAGTTGTATGTGTCATGTGCATAGATGATTCAATTCTATGTTGTACACATGCTCAAATGTTTAGTTATCGGTATGAGTTGCATACTGTGAATGCCATGTTTACTATTTACTTGTGGATTAGATTATTCTAAAATGTGCTAATATTTCCAGCACTTATGTGTTTAAGTTATATAGAATCGATATTGTATGATTCAAAATCAAAAGAAATGTCAATTGGTTTAATTTCAATGACATAATTAATAGCCTATGTTCTATTTATCAATTTGAGTCACTCAAAAATATGCGACTACTAAAGAGGAAGACAATGCATAACAAAATTAAAGATAATTGATTATGAAAATTAACACTTACTTGTCAATCCGGGCATCCATGTGTATGTACTCACTCTGTCCAAGTTCGTTAGGTGGCAATACAATAACTACATCATGCTAAAATATATCATATGAACCATTTTGTCTCCATAATAATATATAGTTAATTTTATTGTGTACCTTCGTCTTTGTCATTTTCACAGTTATTCTGTTTAAAGGATTTTTATTTAGTTTACCCCGTTTACTCAAACTTCGGGCACTTTATACCCATTTTATTTTTGTGCACGTTCTGTGCAAGCCCCGTCGACTGATTTTTCACCCAACAGTTTTCTCGGCACGTTCATTCGCCCGACGGTTTGTCCTACAATTCGGCTCCGGTTCATCTAGTCCTCTACATCGTCCCTCGGCTGCTCCATGCCTCCAGGCAAGCCACGTGCAACGATTTCCCACCCCGGCCATAACTTTGTGCGCACAATAAGAGCATCTACAACCATAAGAAGAACGGTGAGTCAATAAAATCCACCATTTATCAAAAACATATAGAGAGTCAATAAGATCCACCCTTAATCTACAACCATTTTAGTTAGTCCTATGGGGGAGGAGGATCATTGTGTTTGTATTCAGTTGATGCCTCATTTTGAGTCAATAAAATCCACCATTTATCAAAAAAAAAGTACGGAATTAGGAAGTCGTCGCGCTAAGGCCCCATAGGACTAACGCACCAGAACAGCAACCGCCGCCGTTGAAGAGTGGCATACATCGGAAGGATCTAACGTGAAGACACACGAACGTAGTCGAACTACGACCAGATCCGAGCAAATTCACTAAGAACAAATCCGCCAGAGACACACCCCTATACACGCCCAGAGACGATGCTAGACGCAACATCGCAACGGGTGCCAGGCAGGGAGAACCTTATTATATCTTCAAGGAGCGGTCACCGTATCATCTTTCTGGGCTGGACATAAACTCTAACAAAACTCAAAGGAACCTCTAAAAATGAAGCCATCCCGCCGGTAAGGGCCGGGATCCACTGCACCGCCATGGCCCTATGATCACCGAAGACGAGCACT
>NC_057795.1:57673254-57679682 GCF_018294505.1 Triticum aestivum
CTAATTAGCAGCAGCGTGAAAAAAAAAATAGGTGCTACTGCTACTGAGTTAGCAGTAGCGTGGCTTGGCGGAACCACGCTGCTACTAAAGTCGACCGACAGTTCCCGCCAACCTAGATTTAGCAGTAGCGCGGTCTATATAAGCACGATGTTGATAAAGTAATAGCAATAGCGCGCTTTCTCATGGACGCACTACTGCTAGTTGTCGTTTTTTTAACTGGCCACATGGCGGGACCCACTTAGCAGTAGCGCGTGTGTCATATGCGCGCTACTGCTACGTTTTTAGCAGTAGCGCGGATTCTGACCAGCGCTACTGCTAAGCCGCAGCATATGCCACCTTTTTCCCTCCCCCTGCCCATCCTCTCTTCCTCACTTTCCCCTACCTCCCACCTTTCCTCTCCCTCACTTTGCTTCTTCCTCACTACTTCTCCCCCCATTACTCTCCATCTTCTACCTACCTTTCTCTCTCTTTATTGCTCTTAGCTAACTTACACCACCTCCATTAATGCATCCCCTTTCTCTTTTTCCTCTCCCTCCACTAGATAGTCATCTCCTTCTCCGGCTAGCTTGGCAGATCTACCCATTTAATGAAGTGAGCTATGTACCTCCCTAACTAGATTAGCCATCTCAAGAAGTAAGCTTTGTCAACTTTTGATCATTCCCTAGGTGTGCGGTGACACCGATTGACATCATCATCACCGTCCTCAATAGGTCTCGAGATAGGTGATTAAAAATTTGTGCTTTGCAAGAATGGAAATATGTGTATGTGTGTGATATGACATAATCACGTGATATGATAGAAATTGTGTCTTTGGCTTGAGTTGCCGCCGAATTGTGCTTGAGTTGTCTATGTTTTGCCGAAATGTCGATTTATTTCCGTTTCGGTGAATCTTGGGCAAACTCTATATGTCCTATTTTTAGAGAAGGTCATCCCGATTTTTTGTTGACTTTGATGCATGCACGCATTTTATAATCAATTTGTTTATTATTAATGTGCAGGCGTTCATGATGGTTAGTGGAACGATGGTGGACAGGTGGTTGCGGTGGACGGTGCAGGCATGAAAGAAAATAACCTGACAGAGGTTTTATGTCCGTGTCGAAGATGCAAAGGAATAGTTTGGCTCGACCCCTATGATGATGGTCGTGTCGAAGTGCACCTGCTCATGACTGGTTTCATGGATGGCTATACTAGATGGATAATTGAAGATGAGGATGATGATGTTGAGGACGCCGACGGGGCAGGCAATGACGACACGGGGGGAAGACGAAGAGATGATCGACAATGACGGCGGGGAAGAGGCCGGACATGGCGGCAGGGAAGGGGCCGGACATGGCAGCGGAGAAGGAGCCGGACATGGCGGCGGAGAGAACGTGGACTCCACGCCGCAGAGTTCATCGGTACTAAGTTCAATCGTGCGGGGCCCTCATGTTCAAGCACTACTTCGCAAGTAGACGAGTATTGAGAGAGCTACTTATAGAGAGGAGGCTAAGCTGCAGCAACTTGTGGTAGACTCGAACACTCCATTGTATGATGGTTGCAATCCTGATGTGACCCGCTTGAGTTTCACGCTCCAACTCCTGAAGACGGAGGCTAAAAACAAATGGATCGACACTAGCCTTGATGAGCATCTCAAGTACCTAAAGGATGTTCTTCCTGCGGGGAATCTATGTCCTACTAGTGTGGATGAGGCCAAGAAGATCATGTGCCCTCTTGATCTGCCGCACGTTAGATACAATGCATGCATCAACGACATAATTTATCGGAAGGAGCACGCGGAAAAAACAAGTTGTTCCGTGTGCAATGCTTCTTGATACAAGAAGTCCGGGAAGAAATCTCCCCAGAAAGTTCTACGGTACTTACCGATCACTCCCCGTCTCTAGCAGTATTTCGTAGATCCCAAGGAGGCAAAGCTCATGCGCTGGCACGCGGAGAGAAAGAAGCCCGACGATGGAGATGATCCGAAGCTGAGACACGTCAAGGATGTAAGCCAGTGGAGAGGTTGAACGGCTTCTATCAGTATTACGAATGTGATGCAAGGAACATCGTGCTTGGCGTGTGTACCGATGGCATGAATCCATTTTGCAACCAGAAGACCAACCATAGCACATGGCCCATGTTTGTATGGATGTACAGCCTCCCCCCTGGTTGTGCATGAAGTCGAAGTACATTCACATGAGCATGCTGATTCAAGGGCCGAAACAACCGGGAAATAATATTAATCTGTATTTGGGGATACTTCAAGAGGAGTTAGACACGTGATGGAAAACACCGGCCAAGACATGGGACGCCAGCAAAGGCGAGTATTTCTACATGAGAGCCGCGCTGATCACGACGGTGCACGACTATCTCGATTACGGATATGTCACAGGCCAGGTGTGCCATGGATATAGCGGATGCACGCGGTGCATGGATGATACGATGTCTCAGCAGCTAATGTTAAGGAAAGAGGGCAGGTCTGGAAAATCATGTACATGGGGCATCGAAGATGGCTCAAGAAGGATGACCCATGGAGAAACCGTGGAGATCTATTAAATGGTCACGCTGAGCATCGAGGACCTCCACGTAAATGAAGCGGTGCTGAATTGATGAGTTGTTGAAAAACTGGGAACAGTGCCCCGCGCCGGCAAGATGATGAAAATGGCGCCGGAGCCGCTGTTGAAGGTATGGAAGACGAGGTCTGTGTTCTGGGACTTGGAGTACTGGCACAAACTCGACACACCTAATTGCCTTGATCAAATGCATATCTGTAAGAATGTCCTTGAGAGCTTGCTCACGACATTGATGAACATGCCGAATAAGACCAAGGATGGGCCAAAGGCAAGAAAAGACTTGAAAGATTTGGAAATCAGGGAAGATCTGCACATGCCGCCCTGTAAAAATTCAGACGAGACAGAGACGGAGATAGAGGCGCGGGAGAAGAAGGGAAAAATGTAAAGGAAAATGATTATTGCCCCCCTTCTTGCTTCACCTAAAGTCGGGCTGAGATTGATCAATTCTTTAAGTGCCTTACCGGAGTCAAAGTTAGTTTCGGTTACTGTGGCAAGATAAGCAAATATTTAGACAGGAACAAGAAAAGGTTCAGCGGGATGAAGTCCCATGACTGTCGTGTGATGACGCAAATACTATATGTTGCCCTTAGAAGGATAATCACTACAAGAAATATGTCAACTTGCGACCATCACTATTGGTCGCTGAAAGGTCATTGTTTTTCATTTGCGACCTTTTTGTGATCAAAATCAGATGGTCAAAAGCTGGCGGTCGTAAACTGAAATTAGCGACCTTCTTTGTGATATGTAAAAGGTTGATGGTTCCACGACCAAATTTTTGGTCACTAGTAGTCTCCCCGGGCCACGTAGGATCCAGCGTGGCAAGCTGACGTGGATAAGAATCAGCCCGGTCCAACTCAGTGTTTATATGGGCCGAGCCCATTAATTCAGCCACATTTAATGTAATTTTTTCCCTGTGCTTCGATTAGCTACATGGGCCTGGCCCAACAATTCAGCCTTTTATTTTCTTAGGATACAGCCTTTTTACCTCAATTTCTTTCTTTTTTGCAATCCATTTGTAAAGCCTTTTTACAACCCAATTCTAGCCCAATTCTTTTTTGGGCCTCAGCCATTTGACAGTACAGTTACTTTTGGGGACTTGGCCATTTTCATTAAGTTGGCCCAACTTGCCAACTTTCTATTTCTCACATTTTCACAGTACACAAAAAACACATATTTCAAATAGATCAGAACTAAATTCTTGAAATGATAGGAAAAATTAGCCTATTACAGTCTTTACATAGTATTCATAGAAACAGATATGCTGACTACTACGACAATCTGCATTAGATAATTAAGAAACCACTTTATGCTACAACACCATCATCAGGATTAAAACAAAATAGGCCGCCCCACGCCGTGGCACACCATCTTACTCGATCCAGCCTCAAGGAACCAGCAGCACTGCTTGCTCCCTTGGCCCAGCTCCTTGTTGTGGAGGATGGCCGAGACTCGGATGCGGAACTCCCTGCACATGACATATTGTATCAATGCTTGCAGCAACAAAAGGAACTCACATACCATAGGACTGGCGCAATAGTGTATCAACAAAAGGAGGCATTACAAAATTCTTAAAGAATGTTGCCAAAGGGATTAACCTCACAGCAACACACAAACCTGAATAAACACCACCATCCATTCAACCGACAGGATATAACAAATACCAAGTCAGGCAGCACACACAGATAACTATGTTTGTGCAAATCAGATCTTCTGCATCGAACAGTACATCCTATTCAAAAGAATACACATACCTCAAGCTATGTAACTACTGAAATAAGAGGAAATGAATGCAATTCTATATAGACAAAAACACTTGTAACAATGTTATTCATTGGGAAAATGAAAGAGAAGTTCAGTTGAAGAATTTAGGTTGCCATTCTCAATTTTACTACTTAAAGACATAAATATTGGATACTTCACACCAAGCAAATAGTGCAAGAAACCTAAAAGCCTCAGTTAAGATCATATATACTATACTGTAAAGCACGGCCAGGAAATACATAATGTAGTGATCCATGCATATAATAAATAATTATGACTTCATAGGTAGCCATTATAATGTTAAGGCATGTTAACACAAATTCAGAAGGATCGGTCAGGGTGCGCCATGAAATCATGAAAAATTAAGTTTCACCAACCAGATAACTAAAGCAACTTGCACATGTTGTGTATCTTCTACCCAAACCCAAATTTAAAGCAACTTGCATAGTTAAGCAACTTCTACTTCAGAGCAATTTTCACAATATTGATAAAAATCAGTTTGCTGCAACTCTGTCGTGGATTTGTTTTAGTTGCAGAAGATAGAATTGGAAAAATTATCTCCTACTAGCACGTAGCAACTAAGATTTAAGCAAGTATGACATTTCATATGTTACTATTCCACAAAGACAGGAAAGAGATATTCTAGAGGTGAAGTAAATAGGGCGCATTTTGAGCCTGAATTGGGATACAAATCAGGCACTGGAACAGTTCCCACAAAATTGACACCATCCTGATGAGCCCCCTCTCTATCAGGTCCTTGCTGACCCTGCTGAGCCAGAGACCCGTTGATCTGCAGGTAGTAGGTAGACACAGGGTGAGCAAGACCTTCAGCACCATATATAAATCAAACAACACAGATGAGGATACACTAATACACTATGCATACTTGAAAATGCTAGAAGAGTTAAAATTATTAAACTGAGAGCAGTCACAGCAACACAGCATACTTGAAAATGCCAGATTTAGCATACCTCTATTCCTACGTACTACTACACATAGGTTAACAACTAGGAGAGCAACAGAGCATGCCAAGACTACAATTGGCCGACTGAGTTTCTATTCAAAATAGCAAATATTCCTAAATGAACAGATTCTAGAATGAACATTCTAGAGCACAGATTCTAGAATGAAACACAACATAGTGTGGCAGAGTATTGAGGTGTTGGGTAATTCTTCAGTGGGCTAACAAAATCATCATGTTCCAGTCAGTGGCGATTTCAAAAATAAACAAAGAAAGTACAACCGCGCTGCTCTGACATATGGAGAGAACTACCCACAAGCGGGTTAATACCGTGCTCAGTAGCTGAAATCTAAGACGAACTAATCATTTTCCATTTGCAACTGACAGATCGAGAATGGCATGAAACCACGCGCCATCGGGCTATCCCGAATCCATGTCGAGATTCCAGACCAAATCGAATCGAAGCAATCCGTATATGGAATAAACAAAGGACGTGAATCAAGCTGGGGAGCGACTGACCAGTTGGCAAAGAACTCGACGACGGCAAACTGCTCCCGCGAGGCCGTGAGGAAGGCGTCCAAGCTGGTGGGGTTGAGGTCCATGGCATCGTCCCCCTGCGCGGCGGCCCCGGCCTTCGCCTCGTCGCCGATGCCTAGCGACGGAAGGGTGTCCGTGCGCCCCGCGAGGGAGGAGGCGACAGCGTGAACAAGGAGGAGGACTCGCGCCGCCGCGGAGGCCACGGGATCGGCAAGGAGTTGGATCTCACCGGTCCGGGGCGGCGGGGATCCGGCGATCCGTCTTGCCACATCCGTACATCTCGGAAGGGAGGGAGGTAGGTCGCCGATGGGGGTGGTAGTCGGCCAGCGGCAGGATTGGAGAGGAATCGGGGGAGGGAGAGGAATTGAGTGGATCTCCAGCCAGGGAGGGAAGGGGAGGTGGAGGCCATGGTTGTGGTCGCCGACGGTCTTGAAGTGGTGAGTGCCGCCACGGGAGAGAGAGAGGAGACGTTGGAGAGAGGTTGCCATGGCGTCAATCTAGGGTTTCGACATGGAGAGAAGGAGAAGGTGGAGTGGAAGGCGGAGGTCGTCGGCGAGTATGAAGTAGAGGATGTCGCCAGGGTAGTCGAGGAGTGGGGGAGGAGGTCACCCGCGGGGCTG
>NC_057795.1:57680153-57682776 GCF_018294505.1 Triticum aestivum
GTTTGGGGGAGTGGAGATCGGCGGCGGGGCCGGGTTTGGGGTTGCGGGAGAGGAGAGGATGGATCTGGGGGACCGAGGGAAGGGGGGAGTGGGTGAGTGGGGGTGGCGGCGGGTGGGGATCCGGGGGATCGAGGGGAGGGTGGGTGGGTGGGTTAGGGTTTTTGATTCTCGGGGGAAGCTCCACCGTTGGATGGATGCGTGATGGATGGCTCAGATTGCGTCTAATTTGGTGATCCGTGTGAAAGTGGTTCCTCGCATCTCATTGGCCGGCTATCTCGCACTTGAATCTCAAAATTTTGGATCCAAGACTTTGAAAAAAAATTAAACATAACAATGACATAGTTTGTCAAAATGATCTCGTTTTTTTTCATAAGTGTGCATCTTAGAATGGCAAACGATGCCATAGTTCGACGGCTTTCATTTTCTTTGCACAAAAAGATGAATTTCCATTTTTCGAGTGCATAAAAAGGTTTTTTTGTGAAGAGGCTACCAAATATTTGTTCCAAAATAGCACAACTCCATTTTTCAAAAATATTAGACCACATTTTATGTAAAATTGACCAAATAGTTACATGTCAAAAGCTTTTGATCCACCTCTTATAAAAAACAAATTTCACCCATTCAGTCGGAAGCGAACATAGTTTGTTCAAATGATCTCATATTATGCACAAGGGTGCATCTTGGAATTCCAAACAATGTTGCCTAAGGAAGTTTTCATTTTCTTTGAACTAAAAAATCATTTTCCATTTTTCGAGAGCCCAAAATGAATTTTTTTTGTGAAGGACCTACTATATATTTGTTGCAAAATGGGACCAAATCAATTTTCTAAAATATTAGGCCATATTTAATGCACAAATGACCAAATGGTTGGGTGTCAAAAGTTTTGATCCACCTCTAGTGAAAAAGACAAACTTCCGCCGATTCAGTAGGAAGCGGGTCAAATTTGAACTATGCTGCCTCATAGTTTGCTCTTTATTTTTTTCTAAAAATCATTTCTAGGTACAAAAGTATCTATTTAATCAGAGAAACACCAAAAAAATTCCAAGATTCAACCACTAGCTAGGAACGGTCATTCCCGTCGTTTTGACCACATTTTGAAATGAGCATAAAAAATTCAAAAAAAATCAAAAAATTGGAAAACCTTCGCATTGTGTCATTACATGTGACCAAGTTACCAGTAAAAATAATAAACTTGTTATACGGCAATTATTTAAAAAAATGATCTCAGAAACGTGCTATCATGTGTGAAGATTCATGACTTCCAACTCAAATGATCAATCTTATGGCCACATTCATGGCATAATTTGTTCAAATAATCTCATATCATGCACAAGGGTGCATATTGGAATGGCAACCAATGTTGCCTAAGGAAGTTTTTATTTTCTTTGGACGAAAAACCCATTTTTCATTTTTTGAGTGCCAAAAATGAGGTTTTTTGTGAAGAACCTACCAAATAATTGTTGCAAAATTGGACCAAATTATAAGATATTAGGTCACATTTAATGCACAAATGACCAAATGGTTGGGTGTCAAAAGTTTTAATCCACCTCTGGTGAAAAAGACAAACTTCCGCCGATTCAGTAGGAAGCGGGTCAAATTTGAACTACAGCTGTCTCATAGTTTGCTCTTTATTTTTTCCAAAAATCATTTCTAGGTATAAAAGTATCTATTTAATCAGAGAAATACCAAAAAAATTCTAAGATTCAACCACTAGCTAGGAACGGTCATTCCCGCCGTTTTCATCACATTTTGAAACGGGCATAAACAATTAAAAAAAATAAAAATTGGAAAACATTCGCTTTGTATCATTATATGTGACCAAGTTACCAGGAAAAATAATAAACTTGTAATACGACAATTATTTTTAAAAAGATATTCTCAGAAACGAGCTATCATGCGTGAAGATTCATGGCTTTCAACCCAAATGATCAATCTTATGGCCACATTCATGGCATAGTTTGTTCAAATGATCTCATATTATGCACAAGGGTGCATATTGGAATGACAAACAATGCTGCCTAACAAAGTTTTCATTTTCTTTGGACGAAAAAATCATTTTCTATTTTTCGGATGCCAAAATGAGTTTTTTTGTGAAGGACCTACCATATATTTATTGTAAATTTAGACCAAATCAATTTTCTAAAATACTACGCTATATTCAATGCACAATTGACCAAATGGTTGGGTGTCCAAAGCTTTTTATCCACCTCTCGTGAAAAAGACAAATTTCCACAAATTTATTTTCCATTTTTTGAGTTCCCAAAATGAGTTTTTTTGCGAAGAAATTACAAAAAATTGTTGTAAAAAAACTCTCCATTTTTGAAGAATATTAGACCACAGTTTATGAACAAATTTGTGTACACTGGAAACATTTTTTATAGATATTAAATGGTTTTTAGTTACATCATTAACATTTTTTATAAATATTTTGATGTCTAATATTTTGAACACATGTCTACATTTTTTAAGACACATTGTAAATATTGTTTATATATGTTTAACATTTTCCAAATACATGATAACCTATTTGCATATATTCCTAACGGAAAACATCTTTTCATACATACGTTTTGATGTATACATTTGTTTTTACACATTGTACATTTTTGTATACATACAAAAC
>NC_057795.1:57683214-57707353 GCF_018294505.1 Triticum aestivum
CTCATTCTAATTGTGGGCTGTGATTAATGGGTTGTGTTATAAAACTAGGTGATTCATCTTCCCCATAACCGATAGGAAAAAACAGCCAGATAATTCCAATTTTCCTGCATGGCCCGGAATATAGCTAGCCAACACGTTTCCAACTACTTGGCTACCTTCCAGATCTAGCCTCCCGTATGCATGCACACATATACTTAAGCTGTATATACTAGTTCACTCTCTACATATTCTCTTTTGAAAAGCTTCATATAATTACCCACAGAAACATGTAGATACTTGATACTACATAGTCATCGGGAGTATATAATTCCTTTTGGTTCGTAGAAAAGTATATATGATTGCTTAATTTCCGAAGAAAAAAATCACGTACTCTTGTTTCTTGAACGTACACTCATACTACAACTAAAGGTAGTATGCCGTTCCATTCTTCAAAAAACGTACTATATACTAAATAAAAAAATACAACCTTTTCGGGGCACATAGTTTGTATGCTACAAAAAATGAACATATACCATTGGATTTTTCTTTTATATTGATACTCCTTTCTATTGCTGGAAGTATACATACACCCCAAAATACACTTTTTACAAACCATATACTCCTCTGTCCATACTACATACTCCCATACTATTTTTTGGTATATACTACCATACTATTTTTTCGAAATATACTACCATACTACGTACTATTTTTTTCAACGGCATATATTCCTCAGTCCATACTACATACTACCATAGTATTGTTCGGAATATACTATCACTCTAATTTTTTTCAGAATATACTACCATACTACATACTATTTTTTTCAAAATATACTATAAAAGGTTGGTGGCTCCAGTACATACCCAAGAGCATACACTATAATTTGTTCGCACGTATGGGATCGAGGTAGATAGAATATTTTGCGAGGCCATGCAGTAGTTTTCCCAACCTAGCTCACACATAAAAAAACTAACACATACTTATCCATCTTGTGAGATACGGTGCATGCCTTCCAAAAAAAAGAAGAAGAGAAAGATGCGGTGCATGCAGCCAACAAATTAGCCGGTCGTTAGCTAATCCTGCGCACCCTTTTATTGCCGGCTTCACCCATGATTAGTTCAAAACTTGAACATACCGTCCCATCAGGGATTCCATTATCCCTAAAAAATATATTAATTTTCATTGGCCTAATTAGGTACGACTGCTAGCGGTTACAAGGTCTGTCCAGGTTCGATACCCCCGGCGCACCCAGTTGCCTCGCTGCTATTAACGGGACACGTGGAGTGCAAAGAAAGTGATGATAACTATCATTGCTTATATATATATATATATATATATATATATATATATATATATATATAAACACTCTATTAGTGACCCTAGGTGAAGAATAGTTTATTCCTCAGCCCAGTCAGTTCGACCGAGCAAGTCAGGTCAGGTCATTTTATTCGCCGGATGGCACCTCCGGATGTGACTAATCCATTCCCACTTGCCTCACCGTAACTTTTGCACGTCAGACAGATAATTTTACATTTTCCCTTACTTTTTTTTACAATACCTTTTTTCCTAGGAAGCAGACGTGACCTCTCCAGAAAAACCGACACGGTTAGCTGGTCGTGGGACTAACCTGCTGGGAAAAAAAACCTGCCCACCTCCTCATACAGGCGATGCGAGCCGTTCGAGATTCAACGGTGAATACTTCGTGGTGAGCGGCGGCTGCTGGGCTCGAGGGTGCGGTGGTCGACGGGCAGGCGGGCGCGGGCTGCGTGGTGGGCGGCGCCTTGCATCGATGTTGGCGGCGCTGCCGATTCAGGGGGGCGGCGGGCAGTGGCGCTGTGGTGGGTGACCGTGGCTTGTGTGCCTCCCTTTGCCAATAGCGACAGCATTTTCGCTAGGTTTGGCTTTAATTTCGTTGGATGTGTCCAGGTGAGGAGAGCACTGGTGGAGGTGAGCAACCCCAATCCTAATCCTTTCAACTCGAGTCAATTTTCACTTTGTTTTGCTTCGCCGTGTTCTTCACGGATTGTTAAATTGGTGTTCAGTTTTTGCGGAGGCTGCATACTGGACAGATCACGACTGTACGTCCTGCCCGAAGAGGTAATCCGATTCTTGTTTGTCTTCTTAGGAAAAATTTCAGATTCTTGTTTGTTTTCTATCTCCAAATAGTTTGGGCGAATGCATTTTTAGACTGGGAATTTTCTATCTGCTGTCTGTTCCAGTCCATCAGTCCATGTTGAGATCAATCATTGAGATGGAGCAGCGCTTGTGTAGAATTTTTGTGCTCTGTGATTGGAAGCATCAAATGCTCCGTAATGGCTAAGATTTTGTCACGTAGAAGTAAGGTGATGTACGGAGATTATTTGGTTTGTTGTTTAAAGTGCTTAAGCTCTGGGTCCATGAAGATTTGCAGTTTTGTTTTAGTCAGCTAGGCCTAGGGGAAACCATTCAACTTTTTACATGTTTCGAATTTAATTAACAATATTTGTTTGAATGGGTTTGGAGTTTAGGCTCATTGTTTCAAGAAATGCACCTATGGGGAATTGATTTTAGTTAGCTTTTCTGTGGATATTAGTATGTGTTTTTCTTAGGATCACTCTAATTTTTGCACTACGATGGGGGTTCATAGTATAGTGCCGTCGGTGTTCATCGGCGTCAGGGTACGGTGGCCATTGGCATGCTTCTTGATGCAGTCTGCATCCCCTCCCACCACGACGGTCGGCAACCATGTCTTCACCGCCGGATCCCCTCTCCATCGATTTAGATGAGTGTACGTCAATTTATTCTCCCATGGCAAATACTTCCTTCAATTTGGTTACATTTAGTACGGAATTTAGTTGTCTGAATCTATATATATTACGTCCCCATATATGCAGAGGCGAATCATTGTGTTTTCGATTTTGATCTCAGTCCCAAATTTATTTGTTTTGGCCATATCTATGCTACAAGCTTAGTATTGTTTCGAGCCGAGACGCACGATGCTGCCCACCTATCCCTTTCCATACACGACCATCAGCGACACCGTCGACTAAGACGGTGGATGCTTTGTTCTCTTGTAAGGATACCTGCATCCTCCTCCTCTTCCTCTTCCTTGTACGGAAATCTAGGTTTACGAGATTTCATTTCCATTTCTCCCAGATTCTCCTCCTCTCAGTTCTTGTGTTGTGTTATGTTATGTTAGGAGATTGTAAAATTGAGGAAAGGACCTTCACTATGTAGTAGTAATGTGCATCCGTTGAAGCTTACTGGCGCAACCTATTCACATATGTGCACTGTAGCTTTTCAAGCAAAAGTTGTCTACACAAGTGTGGAAAGGACCTTCACTATGTTGTGGTTTTCTTCATGACTGTTACTGGTACATGAATGAATAAACATCTATTTTCAATAAAAACTTAATAATTGTCAGTTGCAATGTCAACCAGAAAATGTATCATAATCTTACAGGCTTTGTATTCAGAAATAACCGCAGTCTTGCTTAAAAATCTGTAAATATGAAAAAGAAACAAGGTTAAAGGCGGAAGCTCCCTCCTTCAACTTTATGTTATTATGTAGAAGTGAGTCCTATTTGTGTGCATTGTACCACGGGAGAGTTCTCAAAATCAGTAAATATGCCCATCTGCTTGCCTATAAGAATATTTGTTCACATCACGTTTGTTTTGTGGTTTTCTGAGGTTGCTTCCTTGGAACACGGCGCTGTTATTATGTTTTATGTTGCAGTGTTATTCATTATCTTTTTTTGTTGTGGATGATAGTACACCCTGTTTCTCGGAAGCTGAATCTCATCTTCTCTGTCCATCTGAATTTTGTTATTGAACATTCGCATTGTCCGTGAATGTTCCAACTAGAACGAGGGGAAAGGTAAAACCATAGCATCTTCTTTCATGAATAACTTTGTCTTTTTTATTTCATCTTAATTTGTACTTTCTAAATATTATATAGCTGATTCTCTCATTATATTCCCCACATGATGTCGTGTTGAACAGAATGGTTCAGAATGGAAACTAAGTTTCTTCAAGTACGAGCATGGGTTTCATGTAAGCAATCGGCTTCGGCGTTCCTTTTTATAAATCATGAAAAGGTAGCTTTAGCATTTTTGGCATGTAGCATTGTCTACAGTAAAAATCTACCAGCAGCGACCAAGGCGAGGTGTAGAACGGGACTAAGAGTACTTGGCCGAGCATCTTCTGCCATTGTCGAAACTGAAGAACTCGGAGTTTATAGAATCCATTTTATAAATCGTCACATGTGCATCTTGATTACATATGGGATTATTATCAGATATTGCCTCCATTAATTATGTCATTGAGAAGGAATTTATCTTGTGATAAATGGAAGAGGTTGAAGACTACGGTTGTCCCTGCAATTGTTTTTGTTTTGAATTTTCTGTCCCTGTAATTGTGACTCTGTGAGATGAATGTTTCTACAATGCTTACCATGGATAAATGCCTCATTGACTATCCCCCCAAGATGCGTTTGGATATGAAGAAACGAAGCAACATTTGGCCGCCGTTCATCCAAAGTCAACTATTTACTTTGCCATTTATCCTCTAATAATGTAGAATCTTGATATCAGAGTCAGTCAGCCACCATGGAGGCTGATGAGATGACCTTCAGGATCGTTTAATGGAAATAATGTAGCAAAAGATTTTGGAATATGCCGTGTAATTTAATACATTTGGCCATCGTTACACATCTTAATTCCTATGCTGACAGTTGAAAGGACATGTGGTGCCTCCATGTGTGGTTTTGGTAATTGATGACAATCTCTATGGACTAATGGTTGCCTTGAGTTATATTTGAAGGGTTTGCCCATAGGCTTTTTTTGGAGTCCATTTGTTGGTTTCAATGAGAGTTTGTGATGACCAAGGTGCTATTAAGGAATTATCCAAAGATTGGTCATATGAGTGTTGAGCTTATTGCAAGCATGTCTTGAAGAAGAAGGTTGTGTGATCATTCATGTTTACCTTCAAGACATCATCCAAATGAAGAGAGTTGCAAAGATTCAAGGTTGATCAAGACTAAGTCAAGAGTGAATCAAGTTGATCAACTCACAAAGCGTAGAAGATGTACCGAGAGGGATCAAGTGATCCCATGGTATGGTAAGCATTGTCCATTGCACTTTATGTACTAACCCATGGTCTATGTGAGAGTTGTATGTGGGGTTAGGTACGTATCCATGGGCTTGCGTCAAGAGGAAGATATCATACAACACATGGAAAGGATGACATCAAGTGGTGATCGTCATCAAGATTGCCATGTGCAAGTTCAAGTGGAGCATCACAAAGAGATCAAGTGCTTGAATATTGCCATCCATTGTGGTGTCAATGGACTTGTGAAGATTTGCCGAAGAGTAGCTCACCCATAGTGAACTATGGGGGAGCAATCATCTAGTCTTCATCGAGCCACCGCAATCAAGAAAGGTGGTCCAACTTGAGGGAGTCAAGATCGTCTTCATCTAGCTCAAGTGGACCATGTGCAAGGCAAAGGTTTTCCCTTGATAGGTTTTCTATTTTACCGGTCTTGTGGTGGTAGTTGGGAGACCGGGTTATAGGATTGTTTGTCGTATTATCAAGGGGGGCTCTCAAGTTGGTAGCTTGATCGTATTGTTAGTAGAGAGCTCAAACCATTGCATCCTTGAATCATGTTTCTTGATTCTTGTTTGGTTATATTTGTGAGTCTTAGAGCTTATGGTCATCTTGATGACAAGCTTGAGTTCATCGAAAACGGAGTTCGCATGCTTCTTCTATGATGTTTTCGATGTTGGAGGTTTTACCGGTCTTATCCGATGAAGGGTTCTCACCATTTTCTCATGGGACTTTTCTCATTTGCTTATTCCTGATATTTCTATCAATATTATATTAGCTCATGTCGTTAGCTTTCCAACAAACTTGGTTTCGTTCAATTCGGAGTCCGTTTGCAAAAGTTGTGACTGTTTTGGTAAAGGCTGCAGCAGTACTACCGCGACTAGAGCGGATGTAATTTTTTACTACCGCTCCAGAGCGGTAGTACCGCTGCTCCTGAGCGGTAGTACCGCTCCAGAGCAGTACTACCGTGGCTACTAAGTGGTAGTACCGCCCCGGACCAAAATCTCGTGTTTTCTCTCTCGTTTGGGCTGTTTTGACCGTGCTAAGCGGTAGTACCGCTCCTCCAAGAGGTAGTACCGCTTGTGCACGACCTGAGCACATAACGGTTGGATTTGGGAGGTCCTATAAAAGGGGGTCTTCTTCCCCAATGAACCTAATTCTTTGAGCTCATGTTCTTCCCCCATTGTTGACCTTCTTCGAGCTTGCTAACTCTCAATTCCTTCATGGATTCTTGCTAGTTTTTGAGGGAAAAGAGAGGAGATCTAGATCCATATTTCCACCAATCACTTTCTCCTCTATGTGAGGGGAACCCCTTGGATCTAGTTCTTGGAGTTCTTGGTGTTCTCCTTCTTGTTCTTCCTCTCATTTTCCTCCTTAGCATTAGTTGCTTCGATGGGATTTGAGAGAGAAGGACTTGGGCACTCCGTGTGCCCTTGCCATTGCATTTGGTGCATCGGTTTGAGTTCTCCACGGTGATACGCGGAAGTGAAGTTTGAGAAGCTTATTACTCTTGGGTGCTTGGTACCCTTGAGCTTGTTCCTCTTGGGTGCTTGGGCGCCCTAGACGGTTGGTGGTGTTCGGAGCTCAATCATTGTGGTGTAAAGCTTCGGGCAAGCGTCGGGGTCTCCAATTAGGTTGTGGAGATCGCCCCGAGCAATTTGACGGGTACCGGTGACCGCCCCCAAGGGTTGACAAAGTGTACGGGTTCGGTGACCGCCCCCAAGGGTTGCCATTTGTACGGGTTCGGTGACCGCCCTCAAGGGTCCCTTAGTGGAATCACGGCATCTTGGATTGTGCGAGGGCGTGAGGAGATTACGGTGGCCCTAGTGGCTTCTTGGGGAGCATTGTGCCTCCACACTGCTCCAAACGGAGATTAGCATCCGCAAGGGTGTGAACTTCGGGATACATCATCGTCTCCGCGTGCCTCGGTTATCTCTTATCCGAGCCCCTTTACTTATGCACTTTACTTTGTGATAGCCATATTGTTCTTTGTCATATATCTTGCTATCACATAGTTGCTTATCTTGCTTAGCATAAGTTGTTGGTGCACATAGGTGAGCCTAGTTGTTGTAGGTTTTGTGCTTGACAAATTAACCACTAGGTTTATTCTGCATTTGTTCAAGCCTAAACCATAATTATTTTAAAGCGCCTATTCACCCCCCCCCCTCTAGGCGACATCCACGATCTTTCAATTGGTATCAGAGACACGTCTCTCTTTGTTAGGCTTAACCGCCTAGAGAGTAAAGATGTCGACTAGGGGATTAGGATTCTCTGACACTCTTAGTTTCAATGGCACAAATTTTGATGTTTGGTTAATTCGCATGCTTAATCTCTTTAGGGTCATGGACCCAAATTTAGAGCGAATTGTAGATATGGGTTTTTCTCCTCCAAAGGATCCCCAAAGATTATCTTTAGAGGATGAGAAAAACTCTTATCTCAATGCTCAAGCTTCTAATGTGCTTTTTGATGCTTTGAGCAATGTATTTATATTTGAACTCATGCCGTTCTGAGATGCTCATGAGTTGTGGACGAAGCTTCAAGATAAATATGGTGTGTCCAAGATTTGTGGGGATGATTGTTCTCCCTCCACCTCCGGTCGTATAGTCTTCTCAACTTCTTCTACTTCACCTACATATGGTTTGCCACAAGGTAATGACATGGTGAGTAGTGTTGGTCATTGCAATGATGATAGTATGCTTATTGTGGATGATCCTTCATCACTATATTATTGCAATGCTCCTTCTTTGGGCTTTAACACTTCGAGCACTCCAAATGTTTCACATGCTTGTGTTGATAGTCCTTGCATGTCATGTAGAAATTGCTTGACTAAATCTCATGATGATATGCTTGCTATGTCTTGTTGCCATGATAAAAATGCATCTATTTCCTCAAATTGTTGTGCTAACAATGTAGTGGAAACCGAACACTCCATGGAACAAGATGTGGTGTTTAATGGTGCCTCAAGGGATCCTACATCATCATCTATTGCTTTTTGCCTTATGGCTAAGGCGTCAAAGGTATCTCCTACTTTGTACCCCAATATGTCTCTTGATGATGATGTTGATGCTAATGATGATGAGGATAATGATGAAGAGAATGATAATGTTGCCTCCTTAAAAACTAAGGGGGAAATGATTTTTAAAGCTCTTCATAAAAATAAAATTGCTCGTTCCAACTTCATGGAAATAATGTCCATTGCCATTGATGGAAAGAAATACATTGAGGAGTTGTAATCTCATCTAGAGGAGCATGAGGCCACCATTGATAAAATGGAAGGTCATGGGCGTGATTACGCTAATGAGATTGCAGACCTCTCTCAAGCTCTTGAACTTGAACAAACCACCAAGGAATCTCTTGAGGAGACTTTTTCTCTAGAATTGTCTAAAGTGAAGGAATCTACTGATAGAGCTCTTAAGGTGGCCAATGTTTTTGAAACTAAAAATGCTAATCTTGAAGTTGCTCATGCTAGACTCCTTGAGGATTTTGAGCACCTCGAAAATGGCTCAAGGGTCATCAAGGGTGAGCTCATCAAACTCACCGAGTCTCATGCTCAACTTGAAGCTTCTTATTTAAAAGAGCTTGCCAAGTTGCCTTCTCCTCTTGTTGTTAATGATGATGCTTGTGCTACTAATTCTATTACCTGTGAAGCATCCATTTTGAAGGAGAATGTTGAGCTACGGGCTCAACTTGAGGTGCTATCTTGCAATTATGGGAAATTGGAAGAAAGTCATGAAAATCTCTCAAGCTCTCATGATGATCTTCTAGTATCCCATAGTGTGCGAAAGATATCTCATGAGGCCATGATTGCTAAGGTAACATCTAGTGAGCCTCATGTGGATACTAGCACTACTTCTAGTCAAAATAGTATATTGCCGTGTGCTAGTCCTTGCAATTTATCTACTCACAATGTTGGTACATCTTGTGATGAATTGCTTTCCTTGCCTTGTTGCTCTAACGATGAAGCTTATACTTCCTCTAGTACTTGTGTTGAGACTAACCATGTAGAGGAAATCAAAGAGCTCAAGGCCCAAGTCACTTCTTTGAAGAAAGACTTGGAAAAGTGTCATGAAGGGAAGGCCACACTCAACAATATCTTGAGTGTGCAAAAATACCCCAATGACAAAGGTGGACTTGGATTCAACTCCAACAAGAAGAAGAAGTCCAAGATAAACAAGAAGAAGGGCCAAGAACAAGTCAAGAATTCGGCCAAGATTGTTTGCTTCAAGTGCAAAGTCGAAGGGCATCATGTTAGATCTTGCCCCCATTGAAGAAGAAGGCCATTAGTGTCAAGCAACAAGGGAAGAGGGCACAAGTTCAATCTCATGCTCAACAACAAGTTGAAGAAAGGCCTCTTCCCAAGAAGACTCAAGTTAATGCTTCTCAAATTGAGAAATCAAGTGAGAAGAAAGTGAAGAGTAGATGTTGCTACTTATGTCGTGAGAAAGGTCACGTCGCTTCTTCATGCACTAGTGGTAACTTATCCAACCCAATTATTATTGATGATATCTATTCTCTTGGTAAGGATAAGGTTGGCAATGTGTTTGCCAAGTTTGTTGGTACTCAAAGTGGTGTCAAGCAAAGAACCATTTGGGTAGCCAAACCTATTGTGACTAACCTCTTAGGACCCAACTTGGTTGGGGACCAACAAGCTCAAACTTGATCAATAGGTGTTGTTGGGGGGCATTGGAGACTTGGCTACATTATGAAGAATTAAGGGGACTTCATCACTCTTATTGTCTCAAGACAAGTCAATTGAATCATCAAGTTCATATCTTATATCTAATGTGCCTCCTTGCGGTAACTTATACTTAAAATTGCTTACATTGAAAGTTACTTGACCCCTTCCATGTTTTGGTTTTGTTCCTTGCATGTGTTTGTATATGTTGTGATTCCAACTTGCTTGTCTTGAGCAATCAAGTATGTGTGTGTTGGTTTGCACACCATGTACGTGTGTGTCGTGCGTTGAGCCTTTATGCTTCTTGTTTGTATCCTAGTTGGCTCGTGTGAGAGATTAATGGAACATCCCATTTTGGGGGAGTGATGTGCTTTGTGCACCTCACAATCCTATAAATGTGTGTACATGAGGAATACCATCTAGGATTGATATTACAAGTTTATCTAGTCGCTAGGTGGTATATCTCTCATGAGAAATTCAAATTCTCAATAGTACATTAATTATCTCTTGTTTGTTCCTCTTATTGCCTCTTGTTAAGTTCTTTTTGGTATCACATTATGGGGGAGTAATATGCTAAGTGCATATTACAAGCCTAGAAAATGTGTACATTGAGATATTGTCACCTAGAATTGATATTGTAGATTATCTTGTTCCTAGATGGCATGTTAGCTCTACAAGTTGCAATTTGCTTGTGTTTGTTGTGAAGATGATGTTGGATGTCCTTGTTGTCTACCACCGGGAATTATTTCCAAATACTTCTTGTCTTTTGACAATTGGTAGTCACTTATGTGTGGTAGAATTTGTTGATCATCTTTACTTTGGCTTTTACTTTTATTTGCCTTTTCTCTTGCCAAGGTTTGTGTCAACTCCCGGTGTCTTCCCTACCACTTGTGGATCTTGTTTATTTCTTGTTCTTGTCTAGTGTTTTCTAGATGTAGTGAAAGTAGTGATCCCACCTTGTGCATTTTGTATTCAAATGCAAATCCTATATAATGCACAACTCGTGGGGGAGCTATCCCATTTTCTTTAGAACACTCTTCTTGTGATCCTTATCAAGTGTGTTTTGATGGAAGGAAAGCCATTTCTTTTTGGTACTTTGTGCCATCATGAAACTTTGTTGAGAGCCTGGTTTGTTTGGAACCATCCTCTCTTTGGGAGTTTGACATCTTTAGTTTAGTGTGTATCAATGGATATCTCATTCCTTGATGTATCTTTAATGATATCTTCCAAGTGATGATTTCTCCATTTGGTATCCTTTTTACTTGGCATTTCTTTGTTTTTGGTTTCGGGTTTTGAAAGTCTTGAGCATGCATATTTACTTCAAGTATTCTATTTGGCATGTTTTCTTTCATTGACCCAATATATAGGGGAAACTCCACCAAGTCTCAAATTGGATGAGATGTGCATGAAATTCATTTCCATATCTATATGCACATATTTATGTGGAGTTTGTCCTATGTATTGGTGTTTCTAACTATTTGGTCCCAATGAGTTTGGGTACCGTTTAGTTTGTGTTGTTCTTCTAGGTGTTGGAAATATGCCCTAGAGGCAATAATAAAAGTATTATTATATTTCATTGTTCATGATAATTGTCTTTTATTCATGCTATAACTGTATTATCCGGAAATCGTAATACACGTGTGAATACTTAGACCACACTATGTCCCTGGTAAGCCTCTAGTTGACCAGCTCGTTGTGATCAACAGATAGTCATGGTTTCCTGACTATGGACATTGGATGTCGTTGATGACGGGATCACATCATTAGGAGAATGATGTGATGGACAAGACCCAATCCTAAGCATAGCATAAAAGATCGTGTAGTTCGTTTTGCTAGAGCTTTGCAAGTGTCAAGTATCTCTTCCTTCGACCATGAGATCGTGTAACTCCCGGATACCGTAAGAGTGCCTTGGGTGTATCAAACGTCACAACGTAACTGGGTGACTATAAAGGTGCATTACAGGTATCTCCGAAAGTAGCTGTTGGGTTGACACGGATCGAGACTGGGATTTGTCACTCCGTATGACGGAGAGGTATCTCTGGGCCCACTCGGTAATGCATCATCATATTGAGCTCAATGTGACCAAGGTGTTGGACACGGGATCATGCATTACGGTACGAGTAAAGTGACTTGCTGGTAACGAGACTGAACAAGGTATTGGGATACCGACGATCGAGTCTCGGGCAAGTAACGTACCGATTGACAAAGGGAATTGCATACAGGGTTTGATCGAATCCTCGACATAGTGGTTCATCCGATGACAACATCGAGGAGCATGTGGGAGCCATCATGGGTATCCAGATCCCGCTGATGGTTATTGACTGAGAGCGTCTCGGTCATGTCTGCATGTCTCCCGAACCCGTAGGGTCTACACACTTAAGGTTCGGTGACGCTAGGGTTATGAAGATATGGAAATGCAGAAACCCGAATGTTGTTCGGAGTCCCGTATGAGATCCCGGACGTCACGAGGAGTTCCGGAATGGTCCGGAGGTAAATAATTATATATAGGAAGTGCTATTTCGGGCATCGGGACAAGTTTCGGGGTTATCGGTATTGTACCGGGACCACCGGAAGGGTCCCGGGGGTCCACCGGGTGGGGCCACCTGTCCCGGGGGGCCACATGGGCTGTAGGGGGTGCGCCTTGGCCATCATGGGCCAAGGGCACCAGCCCCTATAGGCCCATGCGCCTAGGGTTTCCCCCTAGGAGGAGTCCTAGTGGTGGAAGGCACCCCTAGGTGCCTTGGGGGGGAGGGAAACCTCCCCTAGGCCGCCGCCCCCCTAGTAGATCTCATCTACTAGGGCCGGCGCCCCCTGGCACCCCTACATATAGTGGGGGAGAGGAGGGACTTCACACACCAGCCCCTGGCGCCTCCTCCTCCCCCCGTTACGTCTCTCCCTCGTAGTCTCGGCGAAGCCCTGCTGCTGTGACGCCCTGCATCCACCACCACGCCGTCGTGCTGCTGGATCTTCATCAACCTCTCCTTCCCCCTTGCTGGATCAAGAAGGAGGAGACGTCTCCCGTCCCGTACGTGTGTTGAACGCGGAGGTGCCGTCCGTTCGGCGCTGGTCATCGGTGATTTGGATCACGTCGAGTACGACTACATCATCACCTTGCAAGCTTCCGCACGCGATCTACAAGTGGTATGTAGATGCAAACTCTCTCCCTAGACTCGTTGCTTAGATGAACTCATAGATGGATCTTGGTGAAACCGTAGGAAAAATTTTAATTTTCTGCAACATTCCCCAACAGTGGCATCATGAGCTAGGTCTATGCGTAGTTCTCTTTGCACGAGTAGAACACAACTTTGTTGTGGGCGTGGATTTTGTCATCTTACTTGCCTCTACTAGTCTTTTCTTGCTCAACGGTATTGTGGGATGAAGCGGCCCGGACCAACCTTACACGTACACTTACGTGAGACCGGTTCCACCGACTGACATGCACAAGTTGCATAAGGTGGCTGGCGGGTGTCTGTCTCTCCCACCTTAGTTGGAGCGGAATCGATGAACAGGGCCCTTATGAAGGGTAAATAGAAGTTGACAAAAATCACGTTGTGGTGATTCGTAGGTAAGAAAACGTTCTTGCTAGAACCCAATTGCAGCCACGTAAAAGATGCAACAACAATTAGAGGACGTCTAACTTGTTTTTGCAGCGATTGATCATGTGATGTGATATGGCCAGAAGTTGTGATGAATGATGAATTGTGATGTATGAGATCATGTTCTTTGTAATAGGATTCACGACTTGCATGTCGATGAGTATGACAACCGGCAGGAGCCATAGGAGTTGTCATTATTTTTTGTATGACCTGCGTGTCATTGAATAACGCCATGTAAACTACTTTACTTTATTGCTAAACGTTAGTCATAGAAGTAGAAGTAGTCGTTGGTGTGACAACTTCATGAAGACACGATGATGGAGATCATGATGATGGAGATCATGGTGTCAAGCCGGTGACAAGATGATCATGGAGCCCCGAAGATGAAGATCAATGGAGCTATATGATATTGGCCATATCATGTCACAACTATATAATTGCATGTGATGTTTATTATGTATTATGCATCTTGTTTACTTAGGACGACGGTAGTAAATAAGATGATCCCTTATAAAATTTCAAGAAGTGTTCTCCCCTAACTGTGCACCGTTGCTACAGTTCGTCGTTTCTAAGCACCACGTGATGATCGGGTGTGATGGATTCTTACGTTCACATACAACGGGTGTAAGATAGTTTTACACAGCGAAAACACTTAGGGTTAACTTGACGAGCCTAGCATGTGCAGACATGGCCTCGGAACACGGAGACCGAAAGGTCGAACACGAATCGTACAGAAGATACGATCAACATGAGAATGTTCACCGACGATGACTAGTCCGTCTCACGTGATGATCGGACACGGCCTAGTCGACTCGGATCGTGTATCACTTAGATGACTAGAGGGATGTCTAATCTAAGTGGGAGTTCATAATTTGATTAGAACTTTATTATCATGAACTTAGTCTAAAACCTTTGCAAATATGTCTTGTAGATCAATGGCCAACGCTAATGTCAACATGAACTTCAACGCGTTCCTAGAGAAAACCAAGCTGAAAGATGATGGCAGCAACTATACGGACTGGGTCCGGAACCTGAGGATCATCCTCATAGCTGCCAGGAAACAATATGTCCTAGAAGGACCGCTAGGTGACGCTCCCGTCCCAGAGAACCAAGACATTATGAATGCTTGGCAGTCTCGCGCTGATGATTACTCCCTCGTTCAGTGCGGCATGCTTTACAGCTTAGAACCGGGGCTCCAAAAGCGTTTTGAGCATCACGGAGCATATGAGATGTTCGAAGAGCTGAAACTAGTTTTCCAAGCTCATGCCTGGGTCGAGAGATATGATGTCTCCGACAAGTTCTACAGTTGTAAGATGGAGGAGAACAGTTCTGTCAGTGAGCACATCCTGAAGATGTCTGGGTTGCACAACCGTATGACCCAGCTGAACATTAACCTCCCAGATGAGGCGGTCATTGACAGAATCCTCCAGTCGCTCCCACCAAGCTACAAGAGCTTTGTGATGAACTACAACATGCAGGGAATGGAAAAGACCATTCCTGAAGTGTTCTCGATGCTGAAGTCAGCAGAGGCTGAAATCAAGAAAGAACATCAAGTGTTGATGGTCAATAAGACCACTAAGTTCAAGAAGGGCAAGGGTAAGAAGAACTTCAAGAAGGACGGCAAAGATGTTGCCGCGCCTGGTAAGCCAGTTACCGGGAAGAAGTCAAAGAATGGACCCAAGCCTGAGACTGAGTGCTTTTATTGCAAGGGGAAGGGTCACTGGAAGCAGAACTGCCCCAAATACTTAGCGGATAAGAAGGCCGGCAACACCAAAGGTATATTTGATATACATGTGATTGATGTGTACCTTACCAGTACTCGTAGTAACTCCTGGGTATTTGATACCGGTGCCGTTGCTCATATTTGTAACTCACAGCAGGAGCTGCAGAATAAATGGAGACTGGCGAAGGACGAGGTGATGATGCGCGTCGGGAATGGTTCCAGAGTCGATGTGATCGCCGTCGGCACGCTGCCTCTACATTTACCTACGGGATTAGTTTTGAACCTTAATAATTGTTATTTAGTGCCAAGTTTGAGCATGAACATTGTATCTGGATCTCGTTTAATACGAGATGGCTACTCATTTAAGTCTGAGAATAATGGTTGTTTGATTTATATGAGAGATATGTTTTATGGTCATGCTCCGATGGTCAATGGTTTATTCTTAATGAATCTCGAGCGTAATATTACACATGTTCATAGTGTAGATGCCAAAAGATTTAAAGTTGATAACGATAGTCCCACATACTTGTGGCACTGCCGCCTTGGTCACATTGGTGTCAAGCGCATGAAGAAGCTCCATGCCGATGGACTTTTAGAGTCTCTTGATTATGAATCGTTTGACACGTGCGAACCATGCCTTTTGGGCAAAATGACCAAGACTCCATTCTCCGGAACAATGGAGCGAGCAACCAACTTGTTGGAAATCATACATACCGATGTGTGCGGTCCAATGAGCGTTGAGGCTCGCGGAGGATATCGTTATGTTCTCACTCTCACAGATGACTTGAGTAGATATGGGTATGTCTACTTAATGAAACACAAGTCTGAGACCTTTGAAAAGTTCAAGGAATTTCAGAATGAGGTAGAGAATCAACGTGACCGAAAGATAAAATTCTTACGATCAGATCGTGGAGGAGAATACTTAAGTCACGAATTTGGTACACACTTAAAGAAATGTGGAATCGTTTCACAGCTCACGCCGCCTGGAACACCTCAGCGAAACGGTGTGTCCGAACGTCGTAATCGCACTCTATTGGATATGGTGCGGTCTATGATGTCTCTTACCGATTTACCGCTATCATTTTGGGGATACGCTCTAGAGACAGCTACATTCACTTTAAATAGGGCACCGTCTAAATCCGTTGAGACGACACCGTATGAATTATGGTTTGGAAAGAAACCTAAGCTGTCGTTTCTAAAAGTTTGGGGATGCGAAGCTTATGTTAAGAAACTTCAACCTGAAAAGCTCGAACCCAAGTCGGAAAAATGCGTATTCATAGGATACCCTAAGGAAACTATAGGGTATACCTTCTACTTAAGATCCGAAGGCAAGATCTTTGTTGCCAAGAACGGATGCTTTCTGGAAAAGGAGTTTCTCTCGAAAGAAGTAAGTGGGAGGAAAGTAGAACTCGATGAAGTACTACCTCTTGAGCGGGATAGTGACGCAGCATAGGAAACCGTTCCTGTGATGCCCACACCAACTGAAGAGGAAAACCATGATAATGATCAAAGTACTTCGGATCAAGTTACTGCTGAACTTCGTAGGTCCACAAGGACACGTTCCGCACCAGAATGGTACGGCAACCCTGTCCTGGAAATCATGTTGTTAGACAACAATGAACCTTCGAACTATGAAGAAGCAATGACGGGCCCGGATTCCAACAAATGGCTTGAAGCCATGAAATCCGAGATAGAATCCATGTATGAAAACAAAGTATGGACTTTGACAGACTTGCCCGATGATCGGCGAGCGATAGAAAACAAATGGATCTTTAAGAAGAAGACGGACGCGGATGGTAATGTTACCATCTATAAAGCTCGACTTGTCGCTAAGGGTTATCGACAGGTTCAAGGGATTGACTACGACGAGACATTCTCTCCCGTAGCGAAGCTAAAGTCTGTCCGAATCATGTTAGCAATTGCCGCATACTATGATTATGAGATATGGCAGATGGACGTCAAAACAGCATTCCTTAACGGGCATCTTAAGGAAGAACTGTATATGATGCAGCCGGAAGGTTTTGTCGATCCTCAGAACGCTAACAAAGTATGCAAGCTCCAGCGATCCATTTATGGACTGGTGCAAGCATCTCGGAGTTGGAACATTCGCTTTGATGAGATGATCAAAGCGTTTGGGTTTATGCAGACTTATGGAGAAGCCTGCGTTTACAAGAAAGTGAGTGGGAGCTCTGTAGCATTTCTCATATTATATGTAGATGACATACTCATGATGGGAAATAATATAGAATTTCTGGACAGCATTAAGGCCTACTTGAATAAGTGTTTTTCAATGAAGGACCTTGGAGAAGCTGCTTATATATTAGGCATCAAGATCTATAGAGATAGATCGAGACGCCTCATAGGTCTTTCACAAAGCACATACCTTGATAAGATTTTGAAGAGATTCAGAATGGATCAGTCCAAGAAGGGGTTCTTGCCTATGTTACAAGGTATGAGACTGAGCTCAGCTCAGTCACCGACCACGGCAAAAGATAAAGAAGAGATGAGTGTCATCCCCTATGCTTCAGCCATAGGATCTATTATGTATGCCATGCTGTGTACCAGACCCGATGTAAACCTTGCCGTAAGTTTGGTAGCAAGATACCAAAGTAATCCCGGCAAGGAACATTGGACAGCGGTCAAGAATATCCTGAAGTACCTGAAAAGGACGAAGGACATGTTTCTCGTTTATGGAGGAGACGAAGAGCTCGTCGTAAAGGGTTACGTCGACGCTAGCTTCGACTCAGATCTGGATGACTCTAAGTCACAAACCGGATATGTGTATATGTTGAATGGTGGAGCAGTAAGCTGGTGCAGCTGCAAGCAGAGCGTCGTGGCGGGATCTACGTGTGAAGCGGAGTACATGGCAGCCTCGGAGGCAGCACATGAAGCGATTTGGGTGAAGGAGTTCATCACCGACCTAGGAGTCATACCCAATGCGTCGGGGCCGATCAAACTCTTCTGTGACAACACTGGAGCAATTGCCCTCGCAAAGGAACCCAGGTTTCACAAGAAGACCAGGCACATCAAGCGTCGTTTCAACTCCATCCGTGAAAATGTTCAAGATGGAGACATAGAGATTTGCAAAGTGCACACGGATCTGAATGTCGCAGATCCGTTGACTAAACCTCTCTCGCGTGCAAAATATGATCAACACCAGAACTCTATGGGTGTTCGATTCATCACAATGTAACTAGATTGGTGACTCTAGTGCAAGTGGGAGACTGTTGGAAATATGCCCTAGAGGCAATAATAAAAGTATTATTATATTTCATTGTTCATGATAATTGTCTTTTATTCATGCTATAACTGTATTATCCGGAAATCGTAATACACGTGTGAATACTTAGACCACACTATGTCCCTGGTAAGCCTCTAGTTGACCAGCTCGTTGTGATCAACAGATAGTCATGGTTTCCTGACTATGGACATTGGATGTCGTTGATGACGGGATCACATCATTAGGAGAATGATGTGATGGACAAGACCCAATCATAAGCATAGCATAAAAGATCGTGTAGTTCGTTTTGCTAGAGCTTTGCAAGTGTCAAGTATCTCTTCCTTCGACCATGAGATCGTGTAACTCCCGGATACCGTAAGAGTGCCTTGGGTGTATCAAACGTCACAACGTAACTGGGTGACTATAAAGGTGCATTACAGGTATCTCCGAAAGTAGCTGTTGGGTTGACACGGATCGAGACTGGGATTTGTCACTCCGTATGACGGAGAGGTATCTCTGGGCCCACTCGGTAATGCATCATCTTATTGAGCTCAATGTGACCAAGGTGTTGGACACGGGATCATGCATTACGGTACGAGTAAAGTGACTTGCCGGTAACGAGACTGAACAAGGTATTGGGATACCGACGATCGAGTCTCGGGCAAGTAACGTACCGATTGACAAAGGGAATTGCATACAGGGTTTGATCGAATCCTCGACATAGTGGTTCATCCGATGACAACATCGAGGAGCATGTGGGAGCCATCATGGGTATCCAGATCCCGCTGATGGTTATTGACTGAGAGCGTCTCGGTCATGTCTGCATGTCTCCCGAACCTGTAGGGTCTACACACTTAAGGTTCGGTGACGCTAGGGTTATGAAGATATGGAAATGCAGAAACCCGAATGTTGTTCGGAGTCCCGGATGAGATCCCGGACGTCACGAGGAGTTCCGGAATGGTCCGGAGGTAAAGAATTATATATAGGAAGTGCTATTTCGGGCATCGGGACAAGTTTCGGGGTTATCGGTATTGTACCGGGACCACCGGAAGGGTCCCGGGGGTCCGCCGGGTGGGGCCACCTGTCCCGGGGGGGCACATGGGCTGTAGGGGGTGCGCCTTGGCCATCATGGGCCAAGGGCACCAGCCCCTATAGGCCCATGCGCCTAGGGTTTCCCCCTAGGAGGAGTCCTAGTGGTGGAAGGCACCCCTAGGTGCCTTGGGGGGGAGGGAAACCTCCCCTAGGCCGCCGCCCCCCCTAGTAGATCTCATCTACTAGGGCCGGCGCCCCCCCTGGCACCCCTATATATAGTGGGGGAGAGGAGGGACTTCACACACCAGCCCCTGGCGCCTCCTCCTCCCCCCGTTACGTCTCTCCCTCGTAGTCTCGGCGAAGCCCTGCTGCTGTGACGCCCTGCATCCACCACCACGCCGTCGTGCTGCTGGATCTTCATCAACCTCTCCTTCCCCCTTGCTGGATCAAGAAGGAGGAGACGTCTCCCGTCCCGTACGTGTGTTGAACACGGAGGTGCCGTCCGTTCGGCGCTGGTCATCGGTGATTTGGATCACGTCGAGTACGACTACATCATCACCTTGCAAGCTTCCGCACGCGATCTACAAGTGGTATGTAGATGCAAACTCTCTCCCTAGACTCGTTGCTTAGATGAACTCATAGATGGATCTTGGTGAAACCGTAGGAAAAATTTTAATTTTCTGCAACGTTCCCCAACACTAGGAACATTTGGAGATGCATTGGATGCTCAGCTCACTCACAAGGAAGGTGTTGTCACCATGTGCATATTGAAGTCAAGCTAGGATGATCAATGAACTACTATCTACCTTCAATTGGTATCTACTACATCCTTCCAATGATATCTCGGTAACAAGTATCTATTCATGCTTTCTCCTCTTGCATTCAACCTTGTGTAGGTTGCATCTTGGCATGATATTCATTTCATGTCTTGTGATACTTGTTTCCTTTCTCAAAGCATCCCAACGATGATCTCTTGTTGCTAGTTGTGATGCCTTTGATGGATGTGTGTTTGGACTTCATTTATATACAATAGGACCATATCTAGCCAAGTGCTATGCTTTCAAGCAAATATCTTATTGGTATATTTATGACTTCCTTGTGGATATCTTGTTCCTTCGTGTTGTAACTATTTCGGGTGTACATCATTCTTTGTAGATATATATATATCATCATGATTTCGTCTACATAGAACCTTATACACTTGAGAGAAATTACATCTCTAGTTGATATCTTTTCTTTCACGGCCACCTTGTCTTTCTTATGTTATTTCTTTGGTGGCTCCGTGAAAGCTTTTGCCTTGAGTGCGTGTCCTCTATCATTGCATCTTGTTGCACTCTTGTGTGGTGAAGATTATTTTCCTCTTGCTTATCTTTACGAGGTTTTTGCCATCTTAATTGGTATCCCTCGTCTTGATGAGCCTCCCCTCGTCCATCTTCACCACGGGTTGTCACAAGCATAGGTTCTCTTTTGCTTATTAGTAAGCTTGTGAACCCATTTGCCAGTTGTGTGTGGGAATGATAGGCCTTGCACCGTGTGCCTCATTCTTTCAAGACTATGTTGATGCTTAATGCTCATCCTAATCTTAGTCTTCTCAAGTGCTTCGCCATGACTCACACACATCATTTTGGTTGAGCCTATTCTTAAGTTGCCTCTTTTACATGTTTCTCAACCATGTGCTTGTTGCAAGAGCTAGGCTTTGTTTCCTATATGCTCACTTGCACTGGATGTGAGTTTCTATTGATTTTGGGGAGCTATGATCCTATTTTGTGCACTTTATATTCAAATACAAAAATTCTTATGTGTGCACAAATCATGGGGAGCTTCTCTAGTTTCTTAAGAACACTCCTTTGCACTTTTCATAATATCTTTATTCTTGTGGCATGTAGGATCATTGGTCTAGTTGGTTCAATTGATATCCGTTGATTGCTTGCTTCAATTGGTATCTTCTGATTGCTTGTGTCTCTCTTTGTTATGTCTTTGTGGCATATCTTTCTGTTGCAATCTTTGGGCATCAATATAGTTTGTCTTCCTCCAAGTATTGGCAGTTGGATATGTGTATTGCATTCCACTCACTTGTTGAGAAATACACAATTTATGGAGGACCACAATTTATATTGGCCTTCTAAGATTTTTGCCCATTTTGGCAATCGATGCCAATGGGGGAGAAGTTTCAGAGAGTTTTGTGGAGTAGCTTTGGTTTTTGTTTCCTTAGCATTTGCATCTCATACGCGTGCATTATTGGTTGGTGCATTGAATGGTGATGCATAATTCCTTGTATAAACTCTCTTGAAAGTGATTGTCATCAATTACCAAAATGGGGGAGATTGAAAGGACATGTGGTGCCCCCATGTGTGGTTTTGGTAATTGATGACAATCTCTATGGACTAATGGTTGCCTTGAGTTATATTTGAAGGGTTTGCCCATAGGCTTTTTTTGGAGTCCATTTGTTGGTTTCAATGAGAGTTTGTGATGACCAAGGTGCTATTAAGGAATTATCCAAAGATTGGTCATGTGAGTGTTGAGCTTATTGCAAGCATGTCTTGAAGAAGAAGGTTGTGTGATCATTCATGTTTACCTTCAAGACATCATACAAATGAAGAGAGTTGCAAAGATTCAAGGTTGATCAAGACTAAGTCAAGAGTGAATCAAGTTGATCAACTCACAAAGCGTAGAAGATGTACCGAGAGGGATCAAGTGATCCCATGGTATGGTAAGCATTGTCCATTGCACTTTATGTACTAACCCATGGTCTATGTGAGAGTTGTATGTGGGGCTAGGTACGTATCCATGGGCTTGCGTCAAGAGGAAGATATCATACAACCCATGGAAAGGATGACATCAAGTGGTGATCGTCATCAAGATTGTCGTGCGCAAGTTCAAGTGGAGCATCATGAAGAGATCAAGTGCTTGAATCTTGCCATCCATTGTGGTGTCAATGGACTTGTGAAGATGTGCCGAAGAGTGGCTCACCCATAGTGAACTATGGGGGAGCAATCATCTAGTCTTCATCGAGCCAACGCAATCAAGAAAGGTGGTCCAACTTGAGGGAGTCAAGATCGTCTTCATCTAGCTCAAGTGGACCATGTGCAAGGCAAAGGTTTTCCCTTGATAGGTTTTCTATTTTACCGGTCTTGTGGTGGTAGTTGGGAGATCGAGTTATAGGATTGTTTGTCGTACTATCAAGGGGGGCTCTCAAGTTGGTAGCTTGATCGTATTGTTAGTAGAGAGATCAAACCGTTGCATTCTTGCATCATGTTTCTTGGTTCTTGTTTGGTTATATTTGTGAGTCTTAGAGCTTATGGTCATCTTGATGACAAGCTTGAGTTCATCGAAAACAGAGTTCGCATGCGTCTTCTATGATGTTTTCGGTGTCGGAGGTTTTACCGGTCTTATCCGATGAAGGGTTCTCACCATTTTCTTATGGGACTTTTCTCATTTGCTTATTCTTGATATTTCTATCAATATTATGTTAGCCCATGTCGTTAGCTTTCCAACAAACTTGGTTTCGTTGAATTCAGAGTCCGTTTGCAAAAGTTGTGGCTGTTTTGGTAAAGGCTGCAGCGGTACTACCGCGACTAGAGCGGATGTAATTTTTTACTACCGCTCCAGAGCGGTAGTACCGCTGCTCCTGAGCGGTAGTACCGCTCTAGAGCAGTACTACCATGGCTCCTAAGCAGTAGTACCGCCCTGGACCAATATCTCGTGTTTTCTCTCTCGTTTGGGCTGTTTTGACCGTGCTAAGCGGTAGTACCGCTCCTCCAAGCGGTAGTACCGCTTGTGCACGACCTGAGCACATAACGGTTGGATTTGGGAGGTCCTATAAAAGGGGGTCTTCTTCCCCAATGAACCTAATTCTTTGAGTTCATGTTCTTCCCTCATTGTTGACCTTCTTTGAGCTTGCTAACTCTCAATCCCTCCATGGATTCTTGCTAGTTTTTGAGGGAAAAGAGAGAGGAGATCTAGATCCACATTTCCACCAATCACTTTCTCCTCTATGTGAGGGGAACCCCTTGGATCTAGTTCTTGGAGTTCTTGGTGTTCTCCTTCTTGTTCTTCCTCTCATTTTCCTCCCTAGCATTAGTTGCTTCGGTGGGATTTGAGAGAGAAGGACTTGGGCACTCCGTGTGCCCTTGCCATTGCATTTGGTGCATCAGTTTGAGTTCTCCACGGTGATATGTGGAAGTGAAGTTTGAGAAGCTTATTACTCTTGGGTGCTTGGTACCCTTGAGCTTGTTCCTCTTGGGTGCTTGGGCGCCCTAGACGGTTGGTGGTGTTCAGAGCTCAATCATTGTGGTGTAAAGCTCCGGGCAAGCGTCGGGGTTTCCAATTAGGTTGTGGAGATCGCCCCGAGCAATTTGACGGGTACCGGTGACCGCCCCCAAGGGTTGACAAAGTGTACGGGTTCGGTGACCGCCCCCAAGGGTTGCCATTTGTACGGGTTCGGTGACCGCCCTCAAGGGTCCCTTAGTGGAATCACGGCATCTTGCATTGTGCGAGGGCGTGAGGAGATTACGGTGGCCCTAGTGGCTTCTTGAGGAGCATTGTGCCTCCACACCGCTCCAAACGGAGATTAGCATCCGCAAGGGTGTGAACTTCGGGATACATCATCGTCTCCGCGTGCCTCGGTTATCTCTTACCCGAGCCCCTTTACTTATGCACTTTACTTTGTGATAGCCATATTGTTCTTTGTCATATATCTTGCTGTCACATAGTTGCTTATCTTGCTTAGCATAAGTTGTTGGTGCACATAGGTGAGCCTAGTTGTTGTAGGTTTTGTGCTTGACAAATTAACCGCTAGGTTTATTCCGCATTTGTTTAAGCCTAAACCGT
>NC_057795.1:57707612-57715205 GCF_018294505.1 Triticum aestivum
GGTGGACCATGTGTTGGTGATACTCTTGTTTACGTCTGCTCTCAAATTTCCTACGCTGGCAAATTCCTACTCTCAGCTGAATTAGTAGAATGTGTATCTCGTTTGTGTTGGATTCTAAATTTCATGTTGGCCTAGGAATTAACTGCAAGATTTCCTTTGTCCAAAAAGTTGACTGGTTATATAGAAATATCCAGTAAAGCCCGTTCAAAATTGATCGATGTCTTAGAAAAAACTAAAA
This sequence comes from Triticum aestivum, assembly GCF_018294505.1. Classification (NCBI taxonomy): domain Eukaryota; kingdom Viridiplantae; phylum Streptophyta; class Magnoliopsida; order Poales; family Poaceae; genus Triticum; species Triticum aestivum. The sequence continues at coordinate 57,707,851 of NC_057795.1, forward strand.
AAGATCGACGATAGAGATGCATAAAGTTTAGGATAGAGCCGTAGAGCAGTGTAGTACATAGTGGTAATTTACCTAGTCTTTTGGCCATAAAGTTACGGACATGCAGGGTAGGTGCGTGCATGTCTGTGATGTCCGTCCGTTCCACACTATAAGATTACTTCTGCATGCAAAAATTCTTACATCAACTAGAATGAAAAGCGTGCGAACTAGTTGGAAGGAGGTGCAAAGGCTGGCTGGGGTGAGGAATAACTATTCCGCACCCAGGGTGGCGAATAGCGCGACCCTATATATATATATATATATATATGACAAATATAACAAAAACTATGGGTTCATATGTAATTTTTTCATGTAACTTGCTTTGAAATATCTTATATATAGTATACGAATATATTAAAAATGATAAAGTAGTATATATAGTACCAAATGATAGTATACGAGGCATATGGGGTAACTACCACCGGGTGGTAGGATGAATATTCTTTATATATATATAAATTTTTCCTACTACCGGGTGTAGCTACTCCCACTTTTGTTTCGTACATTCTAGGTAGTATGTATCAGATCGGAGAGTATGTACACATAGTATGTAATATATAAGAATGTATAGGTAATATATATATTACTTTTTTTGTAGTATGTATCATATTTTGTGCATACTCCATTTCGCGTGCAAATATGTACGTATTTCACAAAAACAATAAAATTATGGGCTCACTTACAATTTTTTTCATCGAACTCATTTTGGAGTATCTTAGATATAGTATGCGAACATAATAAAAATAATAATGTAGAGTATATACTACCATATGATACTATATAAGAAATGGGTGTAACTACATCTGGTAGTAGGATGCATTTTCCCTATATATGGAAAATCCATCCTACCACGTGGTGGTAGTTACCCCACATATCTCATATACTACCACGTGGTACTATATATACTATTTTATTATTTTAAATATGTTCATATAATGTATTTAAGATATTTCAAAGCAAGTTACATGGAAAAATTGCATATGAGCCCATAGTTTTTGTTATATTTGTGAAATACGTACATATTTGTACGTAAAATAGAGCATACTCAAAAAATGGTACATACTACCTAAAAATTTGTATATATACTACTTAATCATTGTTATATACTACATACTACACATACATACTCTCGGTTTCGACAGATACTACATACAACATACAAAACGCAAGTGATGGTAACTACCACTATTTGTAGGAAACATTTGTCATATATATATATATAACAACACTATTCTAATTTCAGTATTAGAATAACTATTTGGATCACAACCAGCCCCTCTGTAGCAGCGATGGGATTTCCTGAACTCACGGAAACGGTAGTGAAAAAAGAAAATAAAAAAACCACTCCCGATCCCATCGCCCCAACCTCCTGCCCCCGCCCCAGATCCCCCTCACCCCGCGCCGCCACATGATCTCCCCGGGGCCCCCGCCTCAGCGCAAGCTTCCCTGCCCCCTTGCCGCCGCGCGACCTCCGTCGCCATGGCCGGCCACCTTCTCCCGCCGCTCCGGCCACACGCCACCTTCTCGCACCGCCACGGCCACCCGCAGGCGCAACCATCTTCTTCCCAGATCACGGCGCGCCGCCGCCCCATCCCACCATCCCCGCGCGACTCCGCCGCCCCACCCCGCCATCCATGCGCGCCGCTGCTGCCCCACCCCGCAATCCCCGAGCGACGCAGCCACCCCACCCCGCAATCCCCGAGCGACGTCGCCGCCCCACCCAGCGACTCCGGTGGATCTCCGGGGAGGCGACCTTCTCGCTACAGCTGACTTACCTCCCCAAAAAAGGTTTCTCCCTCAAGCGGCGTTCTTGTCGCGTCCACCGGAGTTGAGCTGAAGCGTCTCGGTGGACGAGAAGCATGATGTTGCAGCCACCGGCCTCCTACCACAGCAAGCGACCGCCGCAGCCATCCTTGACCTTCCGCTATAGCCTTCCTACCCGACCGCCTCCACAACACGCTGGCCTTCGTCTACCTCTAGCTCCGCTGCTACCCAAGGCCGTGTGCGCGATGGCGGCCCATGTCGTTTATCGTCCTGGTTGCGTACACGCTGACGAGTGATGCCCCGATCCATCTCCTCCATCCTCCAGCCACGGCAAGTCCAAAAGAAATGCATTCAGTCTAGCAAGCCAAATGGTTGACCACCAGCCCATGCGTGGATTGGCCCCGACCTGCAGCTGGAGGAGGCCGCGACCTTCAGCTGTAGGAGACGTCGACCTACAACTGGAGGAGGCCCCGACCTTCAGCTGACAATTTTGAGGAACTAGCTACTCGAAAAATCTAACTTGACACCGTACTTGTTTTTGTTCTTCAGAAGTTCAGGCAACTAGGTTGCTCACTAGGAAAAGCCTGAACCACCATGAACAAAAGCAATTTCGTGGCTGAGGCCCAGAAAATGCAAAGCTTCGCATCTTCATTGTAGAGAGCTTTGCTTACTTGCTTGCTTGCTTCATGCCTACAACATGCATGCACTTTCTGTGTAACCAAAGAAGTCAGAGACCTCGGAGGAGGCATGTGGACTGTAAGGCAAAACAGGCATATAGACTCAAGGACTTGTACATCGGTGAAATATGAAGCATTTTTCAGGCTTCAAGTTTGAGAAGAAGATGGCATCAATGAGGAATGGAGCCGAGGGTGGTTCACAGTTGCGAACATCGCCGTCTCAACGCTTTTTGGAGCGCCCCTTGAGGAATCTGGTAAGAAACGTGGAGTCTGCTCCTGCCACTGCTATGTACAAAGAGGAAATCCATGTGTTAGGTGTTTAAACTGCTAGCATAAACGTGTGGTTGATTGATTGGCAGCAATGTCAGAGCCATAAGTGAGAATACAAATGCAATAGGAAAGCTCCATGATTAGGAATTCTCAGTCATCGATCCTTTTTGTTTTGAAGATGAACATTTGTAGTGAAGTAATCAATCAAATTGTTCAACAATATTTCCTCAGTATATTCCTTTTTGAGCCTCTATGTACAGACCATTCACTGTATCTCTCGTTAAGGAAAACCAACACATTTCTGCCACATACATGTGCAGTTGACGATTTGGCCGGCAGCAGCAACATTTCTTGGCATGTGGGTGCTGGTTTTGGCGGGCAAGCAAGCAGCAACGAGCAGCTGCAGGCAAAAGCTACTAACAGGTGAAAAAATAATTCTAGATCAACAATGTTTTACATCGCGACCTCACTTGTTCATAATTTGATGGTAGGATGTTAGATTTAGTCGACGGTTACTATTGAATGGACTCTTAATTTGTATGGTCAATGCTATGAATTATTGAAGCGGATGGACAGGTTTGTAGAATACTCAACCAGATGTGTTAGTCTTCACACAGCAGCAGAGGTCGTTTTCAAACAGCAGCACCAATGTACATCTTCTACAAACAAAAAAAGGGAAAATATGCTAGTCTTGCTGTTTATCTACTCTTAATTTTGAACTGACAAAAAAATATTGATCTGAACTGGCAGGTGTTGCTTGGCTCCTGACTCCCTTCGCCATGCCACTCACCTCGCGTCGCTGGACCACCGCGGTCGCTGGCAGAATCCTTTTGTTTAGTATCCAGCGCAAGCAATCTGAATCCGCACGCGCAAGCCTTGTGTTGCCGAGTCAGCCCTCCTTCTGCTGACTGCTTCTGCAGTAGCAAGTCGCGCCACCTGCACCTGTTATCGCCACAAGACGTTCTACTACACCTATATGTTCTACTACGACTAAACGCCGGTGGTGGTGAAGTTCTACTACGGATATACGCCAAGTTCTACTACAGTTGTATGTCAGCGACCATGAAAATTCTACTACAGATGTACGCCAAGTTATACTACAGTTATACACCGGCCGTCACAGTGGTTCACATAACTCCTGTGTGGTTACTGGACATGTGTGTGCGTGTGTGTGCGCTTGTAGGATTGCTGGACGTGTGTTGGCCTAAGCAATAGGTTTGCTCTCAACACCATATCCTTATATTTTTCTCTCTTGCTATTTACTTCACAAAAATGTACGCATACTTTATTCTCTCTCTAAATAATGTGCGCACACGAGTGAAAAACCTAGAATTTTGAATTAAAAAATGATCATTTCAAAAACTATAAAAAGGTGGATTTCCCCATTTCAAGAAAAAACCTTGGGGTTCAAATTAAAAAGACAAATAAGTTCGTTTATTAGAAACCCAAGAAGGTAGAATGAAAAAAAGTGTCTCAGTTTTTAAATAGAAACGGGATATGTTTGTACAGAAAAAAGCTCATGGATTTTTTTGTCTTTGGAAAATGGGTTTTCCTCATTTCTAAAATAACCTAGAAGTTCAAGTTTAAAAAAAATGATCATTTCAAAAATTATGAAAAACATGGATTTCCTCGTTTGTAGAAAAACCTAGACTTTTAAATTTAAAAGACAAAGTAGTCCAATGTTTATTACAAACCCCAAGAAGGCTAAACGAAAAAAAAACAAAGCATCTCAACACAAAATTATATAAAAGGTATTTTATCCATTAAAATACCCTAGAAGTTCAAATATAAAAAATAGAGTAGTTCAATGGTTATACAAAATTCAGATTTCCAATTTATTATAGAATGAAAACAAGAAGTTCAATTTTTTAAAATAGAGCAGTACAAAATTCATACAAAAGGATTTTCATCGTTTCTAATAAAAAACTCTAGAAGTTCATATTTAAATAACGGGCTGGTTTAATATTTATTAGAAAACTAGGATTTTTCCATTACTACAAGGAAATAAATCAAGAAGTCCAAATTACGAAAATACAGAAGTTCGATATTTATAGAATCTTAGGTTTCCTTGTTATTAAGGAATAAAAATGAAGAAGTTTAAATTAAAATAAATGAGTACTTTGATGTATATGGAAAACTCAAATTCTTTCCGTTTCTAGGAAAAAGGAAAGCAAGAAGTTCAATTTTAATAAAATTGTATGATTCTAAAACCCATAGTTTTTTCTCTAGAGAATAAAACTATTAATGTTTTAGGAATTATGGGTAAAAAAGCAAAAGAGATGTTCAAAAATAAAACCAGGAAATCCATATTAAAAAGGAATAAAAAGACAAAGTCTAAAAAGACTTTAGCTAGAAGTCCACGTGTTTCGGCCCACGAAGTTGTATTTAGTTGTGCAAAAACACAAAAAAAATGTTGTTTCTAGTGTTTTAGAACAGTTTTCTCAATCCATTATAAATTTGAAACACAATGCTAGGCACAGAAATGTTCTTCTATTCAACAAATTTCCAACGGTACATCATATTCTTATTCCAACATAAACGGTTAAAAACAAATTGGTGTATATTGTCACAAAAAAAAGTTTAATCGTATTAAAAAAAGTTGCGTCTTTTCAACATGTTTCTAATGGTTTATCATTTGTGGAACTCCGAGTAACGGGTGAGGAATTACGAACAAAAATACGTGGTAGAAGTTTAAAGTGAAAACATCAATAAGTTCGATGATTATAGAAAACTCAGATTTTTCCTCGTTATTAAAGAATGGAAATTAGAAGTTCAAAAATAAAATAACAATAAGTTCTACTTTTAAAAATAGAGCTCTTCAAAATTTCATAAAAAGGATTAAGAAATAAAACCAGGAAGTCTATATTAAAAAGATGGAGAAGTTCGATGACTATAGAAAACTCAGATTTTCCTCGTTATTAAAGAACAGAAACAAGATGGTCAAAAATAAAATAACAAGAAGTTCAATTTTTACAAATAGAGCGCTTCAAAATTTCAATAAAAAAGATTAAGAAATAAAACCAGGAAGTCCATATTAAAAAGATGGAGAAGTTCGATGATTATAGAAAACTCAGATTTTCCTCGTTATTAAAGAATGGAAATAAGAAGTTCAAAAATAAAATAAGAAGAAGTTCAACTTTTAAAAATAGAGCGCTTCAAAATTCATAAAAAGGGATTAAGAAAATTAGATTAAAAATTCATAAAAAAACTCAGATATTTTCACGTAACCGAGAGAAGTTCGGATTGATAACTGCCAGAAGTTCACGTACTACAATGTGTGCATTTTGTACTAAAAAGAATAAAAAAGCAAAGTCTAAAAGTTTTGTTGTTATAAGTTCAACTCCTCCGTCGGAGAAAGTTAAAAAAATTTATTGTGAGAGAGATTTGTACAAAAGGAATATCATTTGTGTAACACGGACGAACGGATAAGAAAATTACAAAGAAAATACGTCAAAGAAGTTCAACATGAAAATAGCAGAAAGTTCGACTACTATAGTGAATGAATTTCAGATGAAAAACTTTTAAAATCGCCGGGTGTATGAAAAAACGATCAACATGGGAAAGTTTCGTTTTACATCAGCTTTACACCGGTATATTACTTGCTCAATTCTGGTGAGTGCTCCGTTGAGTAGATGGGGAGTTACGGGCAAAAAAGCACGTTAAAAACAGAGTGAAGTTCAAGTAGACACGCCGAGAAGTTCAAGTTCTTCACGCGATGCATTTTCGACGAATCTGTTTCGCGATAAAGACAGAACAAATGATCTCGGCATTTTTGAAATTACTTGAAAACGGCTAGGAACCGGAGAAAACCGTCAACATGAAAAAGTTTCGCATTTTCCGTAGCTTTCTAACGGCATATTATTTGCCTCATTCCAATAAAGTATGTAGAAATTACGCTGAAAATATGTTTTTTGCCATTTTCAAAATTGACTTAAAACTATAAAGAATTGGGAGAAACAATACATACCAAAAAGTTTTGCATTTGTTCAAGCTTTCCAACAACATATCATTTGCTACATTCGGACGCACGGTTAAAAAATGAGCTTGAAAATACGAACTCGGTAGGACTTGTACCGTTTTCTAAATTACTCTTAAACCGTTCAAATTAGAAAAAAAATTCAACATGATAAAGTAGCGCATTTTCATAAGCTTTTCAACGCCATATCATTTTTCTCAATTAGATTAGCCGTTTAGAAATGACATCGAAAATACGAACTCGGCTGTTTGGTTTGCAAAATTTTACGTTTTTCCAAGTTACTCTTTAACCATACAGAATTAGAGAAAACTTTCAACATGTGGAAGGAGCGGTTTTGCAGCAGCTTTCCAATGCCATATTATTTGCCTTATTCCGATAAACGGTTTAGAAATGCGATCGAAAATACGATTCACGTTTTTTGTGTGAAGAAAAAACAATTTTTAAAACTGCTCTTAAACCACTTACATTTTGACAAATATTTAAGTTGGGTCATGATACTGGTGTCCATAGCTTTCTAACGGTATATCGCAAGCCCCGTTTGGGCAATGTTTGTGGGAGTTCAACCTAGTTCAGAGGAAAGTTCAGCCTACTACTAGCGGGCAGGTCAGGTTGTGATCAGAATATTATTC
>NC_057795.1:57715608-57754067 GCF_018294505.1 Triticum aestivum
TGACTATTCGTCACCCTGGGTGAGGAATACTTATTCCTCACCCCAGTCGAACCACACGCTCCAGGGAAGAAAGAATGGTTGCAAACGTAAATTTACCTCACGCATAGGCCTAGCCAAAAAAAGAAACCGTACTTGTGAGGTAAATTTACCTACGTCTCTTACTGCTAAAATAATAGGGAGAAACCCCACTCTATGGATCGTGGGACGGTGGGAGGTCTCTGCCACTTTCCAAACCGTCTCCGTCAGACGGGCTGTTCACCGCCGCTACCCCCAACCTGCTCCGCGCCAGCCATGGCGGTTCCTTTTCCTCGGAGGCCAGTGGAGCATGTCACTGTATCCCTGCAGTGGCTTTGCAGAAGGAGAATAGGTCGTCATGCCAGTGGGATCCGGGCGGGATCCAATTCAGCGGAAGCAGCAGCGCCAAGTCTGACCTCAACCTCAACGCCAGGGCGGCGCTCGATTGTGTCGACGCGCTCCGCGAGCTCAGGACTGTGTTTCTCTCCTCTCCCACCCTCGTCTCCTTGGTTGAAAGGATCCAGAGATCTCGTCGGCCCCCGTTGAGTCATCATGGTATATATATCATCGACCTCCTCTTCTATTTGTTCACTTCTCCTAATTCATGTGTCCATGAGCTCAAGCTCCGCACCTTGCCTCTCTCGAACATGACTGCTTCCACCCCCTGGTGAATTTACCTATTTTTAACAGACTAAATTTCTTTTGTGTCGTCAAGAGTGCATCAGATTATTTGTGTATCTAAATGGGGTTGGTAAGTAGTGATGGGCAATCACTTGTGAAGGATTTACTCGTGCCAATTGTGATGATAGCAGGACGAAATTACCATGCTGTGTGAAATTAAAATACTTATTATGCTAAGGTCTCATAATATGAGAATTTGTCCTGTGGCGTCTGACACAACACTAGCTGGTTACAATTTTCCTCAGCTTGTAGTTTGGGTACTGGCTAGATTTTAATTTTGTTGTAAGTTCTTCTATTGTTTCCTGATTCTCAAGGAGATGCCAATATCCAATCCCAATGAAAGGTATATATATCTCCAACTAGTGTTGTTTCTTGATGCTTCCTTAGATTGAAGCACGACTCGTTCTTTAGTTCAAGAGTTCAATATTTTTGTTGTAGGGATCAGGTGAGGCCTCACCGGCTCTACCTACTGTCATCAATGATGATGAACTCCATCGAAACATACTATTTTTTCCTCTGCAGAATTCTCCTTTTGTGAATCAACTTTGGTTCTATAGCCTGATAGCCTTATCAAACCCATTGGATTTTCCTTGCCCTTTTTTTGGGAAGCAATGGGAGAAAGAATTTGTTCCAGAATGTAGGTTTGTACCACATTGCATGATGTGTAAGTCTTGCTGCAAATACACTTGTATTGTTCAGAAAAGTCCGTGTTCTACACTTCTATTACTCAGAGTCATACCTATAGCTAGTGCTCCTCCAAATGTTATTGTAATGTTGGTACTTAATGTAGATTCTGGAGGTGCTGCTAAAATTTCCTACTAGAGATAAAAGAAATTGTTTTGCGATTTCTGTCTGTTTAGAGTGCACATGTGACTTTCCTATCATCCAGGTATGGATTTAAAGTAGATATACCTCATGTTGGATTTGAAGTAAATACTTCACATACTTCTTGTAGAGTTTCCTATCAATTTTCAGTTGCTTGTGTGCGACCATTGATTTCTATATAAAATTTATGAAATTATGTCATTAATTCTCTGGTAAAAATTATATCACCAAAGGCTTCCCTGGGCATGCTACTTTTCACTTCACAATTGAAAAAAGATGATAATCTTTTAGTCAACAATTAGTAATGCAAATTAGCAGCTGCTTCACTTTTCTTGTTTTCTTTTGCAATCTGCAAGGAACTCAAAAGACAGTTGTACATTTGCTCATTTGCATCCTGGTCCATATATAGTTTGGGCAATGTGGAATGTTAGAACTTGCAGTATATAGGTTTGGATAGAAATTCATGAATGCATGTTTTGAGGACTAAAAGCTTATCAATCAATTGGATGCTGAATTTTGTTATTCAGGACTAGATGACTCTCTCCATGCAAAAGAAAGTGAAGTAGTTAGCTCTCATATGAACGTGTTTCTAGCTCTTCTTCTTCTTCCTCCTCCTCCTCTTCTTCCTCTTCTTCCTCTTTTTCCTCTTCCTCTTCTTCTTCTTCTTCTCCTTCTTCCTCTTCTTCTTCCTCTTCTTCTTCCTCTTCTTCTTCTTCCTCCTTCTTCTTCCTCTTCTTCTTCTTCCTCCTTCTTCCTCCTCTTCTTCTTCTCCTTCTTCTCCTTCTTCTTCATCTTCTCCTTATTTTTCTGCTTCTTCTTCCTCTTCTTTATATATAGAGTTCAATGAAGACCAAATGTTTGTGATAGTTTGAAAAATAACATATTTAAATAGTGCATCTGAACGCAGAAAAAATACATTGATCAGTACCGCCTTTCAGCCAAAACGCACTACTGCTACACATAAGTACATATAAAAAATACATTGATCATCAACGATCTTTTTGCATAGAATCTTAATTGTCAATAGAAATCTACCACCGATTTAAGAACCGGCGAAGACTCCTATTGTAGCCACAGATCCTACACATAGAGTTCAATGAAGAACAAATGTTTGGGATAGTTTGACAAGTAACATACTTAAGGTGGTCAAATTCTTGTTAGGGGAGCGAGGTGGGACTAAAAATAGCGCCTGCCACAACCTCTTTAGTACCGATTCGTGCCACGAACCGGTACTAAAGGTGCTGGCCGGGCACCAGCATCTTTACTACCGGTTCGTGGCACGAACCGGTACTAAAGATTCCCAAAGAACCGGTACTAAAGGTCACCTCCTGCCAAGTCATTTGAACCGGCACTAATGGGCCCATTAGTGCCGGCTCATATGCGAACCGGTACTAATGTTTCTCATATTAGGTCCTTTTTCTACTAGTGTATGGCCGAAGAATCTTCTTCTTCTGGAGCCGGCCGAGAGAACACTAATAACCACACATCAACAAGCATGTATGGAGACCACCACCCCACCTACGCAATTACCAGCTCCTGTAGTGCCGGGTTAAAGCGGCGGACGACGTGATGAAGGGGGTCCAATAGTGGCTGATGTAATCGGCCCCATAGAACAAAGAATGGATGATGAGATGGAGGAGATGGAGGACCCAATGGGTTTCCTCAATACAGGCGGCTATGACGGTGACTTAGATATGATGAGTCAGCCATATGACGAATCGGGCTATCAACATGCTGATGAGGATATGGATGATTTTCCCGGGCAGGAACGTCCTAGCAGGGATTGCAAGAAGTCTCTCTTCATGAAATCCTCACAGCACACGCCTGAAGATGCCGCCTCAACACAAGCTCAACTAGCCGAGGGTCGTACAGTGCTTAGCCCGGTAACACTAGGGCAGGAGTTAAGGAAGGGTTTGGAAGGTGTGCCCAAGAAAAAGGAGAGGAAGAGATCGGGGAAGATAGGCTCAGCTGCCTGCAAACAAGCCAGAGCGCATAGCAGCCAGACGGTGGATTCTGAAGAGGTACCCGTCAAACGTGCGGCCATGTTCCATGTCACGGGTGAGCCGATGCCACCGCCAAAACCTTTGGAGGCACTATCAAGGTATCTCAAGAGACTACACGACCATGTGCTGTCGACTAAGAAAATCCTACTAGCCTCCAAGGATCCAGGATATCTGACATACGCAGCTCGTGTGCCTGAGGGGAAGTGCTAAGTCGACACACGGCCCGCAGAGGTGTTCTTCCTGCGGTTTGACCATATTTTCGAGATGTTTCTGACAAGGTGGCTCGATTTTACAATCGTCCGCCTTTTTGCGCTACATATGAGCTCCGTCACGAAGAGAGGAGAAGTCTCGCAAATCTGTGTGGCGGAAACATACTACATGCACGAGTCCTTCTTGAGTCTCGGCGACTCCGAGCGTGAAATTGCTAGGGAGTACCTCCAAAACTTCATGGTACAGAATAAGGACCAGGAAATTGTCCTCCTGCCTTATCATCCAAAGTAAGTCATTTCCGGACAACCCTTTCGTACATTTCAATCATTCCTTCTCGCTCATATGGAGAATAATTTGAGGTTTCTTTTTCCCCGCAGCAACGGGAGCGCCGTCCTTATCGTTCTTTACCCACGAGTCTCCCACACCGTGTATTTGGACCCTACCAGAAACTACGAGAAGAAGGACTACACCCACATAATGAATATTATAGACGACGCTCTCCAAGGCTTCAGCAGCATTAGGGGTGGCCACGTGCAGATCAGGAAACAAAGGACCAAGAAGATGGGTTTCTCGCATAAAACTAACTTCTGCTGCATCCATGTCCCAAAACCAAGCAAGAAAGATGGATTCTACATCCTCCATCTCATGATTGAGTTCAGCACGGATCACCAAAAGCTTCACATCACAAACAGAAACGATGATCATATCCACAAGTGGGTAGAATCTCATGGAGAAGCGGATTATAAACTTAGACATGACTTCTTTCGCATCCAAAGGGACATTGCGACGATCATCATGAAAGAAGTCGTCAATGAGAAGGGGATGTTCCACCATGGCGCTATGTCGTGTGAGCTGGCGTCCGAACTCGTATAGGCATGCAACGTCATGACCTCACGCCATTCAAGAAGCTAGGGTCCATCCTCGATGATATGGAAGGATGGAACTTCTAGTGATTTACGATGCTGATGATGATGATATGTGTCGGTTGAACTTGTATACTTTCTGTAGAGATGAAACTTTGTGATGTCCACGGTCCCTGCCGAACTTGCGTAACCGCTACTTTGTTAGTTTGGGTATGATGACCTGCGTACCTCTAGTTAATTAGTTTGCGTATTGTATGTTGCATCCAGTTGCTAACCCTTTCTTTTTCGTGTTGCTCTAGTATATTCTGTTGTATATGATTGTACATTCTCTTGATGAAGATGCATCTCTAACAGGTACCTAGCTTCTTGATGGCGAGGTGGCAGTGCTATGTCGTGTACAAAGGGAAGGTTTTGGGGTGTACAACAAGTGGCCTGAGTGTCAGGCGCAAGTGAATGGGATCTCGGGCGCCAGCCGTAAAGGCTTCAAAAGCAGACAAGAAGCAGAATCTTGTTACTTGAGGTTCACGCTAGCGCAAGAGAGGACTCGTAACCGCCGCCTCATGTACTGCATAGTTCCGCTCTCACTCATAGTGATAGCTCTTCTCGCGTATATCATTGTTTAGATGAATGGCGATGTAGTTGCAAGTATTCGAGACTTGTATCGCTATTTTCGAAATGATGACAAGAGACCACTTTCTGTTGAATGATGATTATGATGATGACCACCTTGTATCACTATGTATATGCTATGATTACATTTGTATGTGTGTGATATGCTAGAGATTATTGTATAAAGCCCAAAACAAAATTCAGCAGCACAAAATGTGGAGCAGAAAAAAAATTAAAATCTAATAACAGTAGCGCGGGGTACGTCATTAGCAGCAGTGAGCTCTTAGCAGTAGCGCTCTTTGCACGAGGGCATTGCAACTATTATCAGCAGCGCGTGTTGCAGACAAACACGGCTACTATCCCTAGTTAGCAGTAGCACTGGCCAGGCCGCGCTACTGATAAGCATTAGCTGTAGCGCCGTATCAGTAGCGCGGCCACCCGCGCTACTGCTATACTTTTCTCTAGTAGTGGAGGCGGACCGGCGGCGGTGCCGACGGGAGGCAGAGGAACTCTAGGCGCTCCATTTTGATAGCATATCCGTAACCACAACTTTCCCATCTTTGAAAATTGTCAATAACCAGTGGCCTATTCTACAAAAAATCTCCTTCGTTGTTACAAACAATGGATCCACTACCTTCTTTGGGAACGACACTTGGTTGGTCCACCTCCACTTGCCTTAGCTTTCTGGAAATCTCTTCTCCAATTCCTTAGACGCTTACAATTTTACTTTTGGTAATCATGCAAAATGGTATATGATCAAACTTGTGAAACTTCGTAATCTTTGTTGCGTCAATAGAGTTGTCGACTTTGTTGTTATTGTTCCAGGCCTTTTAGTTTAGTGTTGAACTCTATGATGCTTCCTCATCCACGACGACAACTTCACCTCAAAATATGTTACATGAACAAGAAGATCTTAATCATGGATAAATAGGAGCATCGAAATCCTCAATAAGGTGAAAAATCTCTAGCTGGCATTTTTTAGGATGTTTGAACACGAAGGCCAACATGTTCTACAAGCACATAAGCCCAAATCCCTATTGCAGGTGTGTTGTGGCCATGCCTCCGAGATAGTGGACACCTCTCCCTCTTATGTTCTAAGGCATAGCAGATTTGACAACATCTAGAGGTATTTCCTGGTTCCCATGTCAACTCTCTACTCTATCGAGCTCTGCTACGCTTGCTAATTTTGATGACAATTTTGGCCAGAGATGCTTCTTAGTTCTTACAATAAACACTTGGAAATTCCTCCTTAAGCAAGATCTGGCACTCTTAATGCAGAGGATCAAGACCAAGAATTCTCAAGTTTCTCAAAGTTGGATAGATTCACATCTTTGATGTTGAAATCAGAGTTCTAGAATTACCTGAATATTAGTATGATACCTAAAACTAGAGTTGGGAACTTTTCTTCTTTTTCCTTCTTGCTTCCCTCCTTTTGCAAATATTTACTCTTATATAATGAAAATTGCCGGTTGTGGTTAAAAAACAATCTTTTGAAAGATTTGGACTGAATATGCAACCAATAATAATAATAATAGTAATCAGAAACCATGAAGACAACTTAATTATTAGTACGTGGAAACATTGTTTCAGACTCTCTTTTTGCCTCATCAGCTTAAAGAGTAAGGAAGCAGCTTCCTTGTGACAACCTCATCATTTCTTGTAACTAGATGATACCCCGCGCGTTGCAACATGATTGGGTGTATTTTGACGAAATTTAAATAGATAGAACATATTGTGTTTAATTACTGGAGTATATAGTTGTACATATATAGAAGGTATAAGTAGTATTTACCATATATACATGTTGAGAGAAATATAATTAGTGCGGCATGCGTGGTGAGTTGGATGTGTACATGTTGGAAGAGATTACAAATAATATTCGGGTGTACGCCAACCCTGATTGATTCCAAAGTTGTGTTCTTTTGCGCTCAGGAAAGATCTTCCGTTCATTTAAAGATGGTAGAAATCATGTCATGTTCAGTTACGGAGTAACGGATGCAATGGCAGTAAATGTGAATATGACGTGGGGAAAAAAGACGGAAAGCACTGTATGGACGGGACTATAAGTACACCGGCCGTCTGCCACAACCAATCAACCATACAAGAATAAGTATACTCTTCCTCGCACAAAACACAAACTAGGTAAGTATCTTCCACGCCCCTCATTTGCACAACACAATTACATACTATAACGATGCAAAAAAAGAAAAAGAAAAAAAGAAAACATACTATAAGTAAATCTTTTCCAACACACTGAACTTATACGAATGTAAACAGAGGTTGATACGCTTGACTAACGAAATGGATAGTTTGCCTAAGCGCGACGCAAACTACGTCCCTTTGAGCCCCATCACGTTCCTGCAGAGGGCTGCCTCTGTCTATGCGGACCGCACCTCGCTTGTGTACGGCAACACCATCTTCACCTGGCGGCAGACATACGAGCGCTGCTGCCGGCTCGCCGCCGCCCTACAACAACTCGGCGTCATGAAGAAGGACGTCGTGAGAACCTTGACTAACAAACAAATTCCTCTATATATCAGTCATCCTGTATCGGTATGTCATAGTATCTTCTTACTTCTACTCACCTCTTTTTCTATATCTACTAGGTGTCCGTTCTTGCGCCCAACACGCCGGCGCTATACGAGATGCACTTCGCCGTGCCCATGGCCGGCGCGGTGCTCAACGCCATCAACACGCGACTGGACGCCACCGCCGCAGCTGGCATCATCAAGCATGCCGATCCCAAGCTTCTTTTCGTGGACTACCAGTACATGTGCCTGGCTACCGAGGTACTTAAAGGCATTAGGGCGCGCTTGGTATAGGTGTAACTCAATACAGAGGTGTAAGATTTACACGTGTATTTTACTGGGCATGACTGTTTTTGGGCTGGAAATGAAACCGGCCGGTGGAGGCGTGTATTTCTTTTACAGGTGTATTCTGACGAAAACGCTAATCCAAACAGAGCCTTAGGGACGGCGAGGCGGCTGGCAGTATCTCACCATTGCTTGTGGTAATCGACGACCTCAACAAGCCGGAGGAAACGAGAATAGGCGAGCTCCACTACGAGCAGTTGGTGGAAAGGGGCGACCCAGAGCAGCGACCACCGCGCTCCGTCGACGACGAGTGGGACGCTATCACGCTCAACTACACCTCCGGCACGACAAGCTCGGCTCTCAAGGGCGTCGTGTACAGCCACCGTGGCGCGTACCTGAGCACCGTGGGCCTCCTACTCCAGTGGGGGGTCGGGAGCGAGCCCGTGTACCTATGGTCACTCCCCATGTTCCACTGCAATGGGTGGACCCTGACGTGGGGCGTGGCTGCGCGGGGCGGCGTCAATGTCTGCATCCGTACGCCGGCGGCTGACGACATGTACGCTGCCTTGTCTGCCCACGGTGTTACGCACATGTGCGGGGCGCCGGTGCTACTTAACATCCTTGTGGAGGCACGCCGAGAACCGTTACTCCACGCCGTGGAGGTGCTAACTGGTGGCGCGCCGCCACCGGCGGCGCTTCTCGAACGCGTCGAGCGGCTGGGCTTCAACGTCACGCACGCCTATGGCATGACGGAGGCCACTGGCTCTGCCATGGTTTGCGAGTGGCGAGAGCGGTGGAACGCCCTGCCAACATCCACGCGCGCGCGCCTCAAGGCTCGGCAAGGGGTGAGCGCGCTCTCCCTCGCGGACGCCGCCGTCGTGAACAACATCGACACCATGCAGAGTGTGCCCAGGGACGGCACCGCCCTTGGCGAGATCATGCTCCGCGGCAACAGTATCATGAAAGAGTACTATAAGGATACCGCCGCAACGGCGAGCGCGTTTCGCGGTGGGTGGTTCCTGACGGGTGATGTAGGTGTGGTGCACCCGGACGGATACGTTGAGATCAAGGACCGATCCAAGGACGTGATCATCTCCGGCGGCGAGAACATCAGTAGCGTCGATGTGGAGATGGCGTTGTACCAGCACCACGCGGTGCGGGAGGCGGCGGTAGTGGCCATGCCGCATCCGCACTGGGGCGAGACGCCGTGCGCATTTGTGGCGCTGGAGCCGGGGTTCTCCTGCCTTGGCGAGGTCACGGAGGAGGACATTATCTTGTTCTGCCGTGATAAAATGCCGCATTTCATGGTGCCGCGGAAGGTTGTTTTCGTGGACAAGCTGCCGACGAACTCCACGGGGAAGGTGCGGAAGATTGAGCTGCGCCAGAGGCTGCACGGATGTAGCCAAAGTGCTCCGGGTGACAGCAGGCCCGGCTCGGCTTTGGCCGGCAAAGCCAGGCTTTGAAGTTCAGTTCACGCTAGTAATAGGACTAGCACTGCCAGGTAGAAACTACAATGGCTGGCAATAGCAAAAAAAGACATCGCAGTCTTCAAGCACCACAAAGCTTCATGAGAGCATCTCCAGACGCGCCCCAGCAGGCCCCAGAGCGACTTTTTTGCTCCGGCGCCAAAAAAAAATCCCGGTCGCGCCCCCAAGACGCTAAAATCCGCCGGCTCGGCTCTTTTTGGGCCCGGCGCACCCAGGCTGAACCGAGCGCACTGGGGGGCACTTGGGGGCACTTGGCGGAAGGGAAAAGAGTATCTGGGCCACCACTGTCAGGCGAAAACGCATCTTTGCACGTCCAGATTCGTCCACCGCGCGCGCGCCCTCCCGCCGCCTTGCCGATCCCGGCGCCGACCACCCCTCGCCATCGCTAGATAGACCATTCCCCCGAGTCTAACAAAACTCTGTAGAGGATGTTGTAAAACGGAAGAGAAGACGTTTGTATGAGATGGGTTAAAAGCACAAAAACTTGCGATCCCAAGGTCTGTGAATTACCTGAATTTTTTGTTTATAAGATGGGAATTTGAATATTGAATTTGTAAAAGCTTTGGCATAAATGATCTAGGAGAAGAAATATGGCATGCTCGGCTTCTTACTTCAAATAAAATTATTCGTCCTGAGAATTAGTGAAAAAAATCTGTAAGGAGTGCTAGATAGGCTAGAAAGAAGAAACGCCTACATATGCTATGCTGGTCAATTTTCTATTTGGATTTTTTTTTTATTTTTTGTGTTTCTTTTTTTTTTGACCGGGTACATATGAGCCTGGGCAACAAAACGCTGCACTAGGACATGAAAATCCGCTTCTGCGCCCAGGCTCATCACTTTTTTAAGCAGTTGAATACATGGTTTCTTGCCCTGTTCCTGGGATCATTTTATCAAAGCCTTGAGAGTGAAATGCTAGGTTGACCTTTCAAGGATGTAAAACCTTTAACTAGTCCATTGCAAATGGTTAACTTTGAGCCAGGATACCTTGATTAGACAGTTAAAACAGTCATCATGTTGTTCCAAAGACTTCATTTCTTGTGCAGACACTTGTGACTTTATCCGACTCTCAATTTTTCTGGTGAAACGAAGCGTTGTTTCCCTTGCCTATCAGTGTCAGTAATAATATAAATGACACGCAACTCTTTGTTTTGACCATTCACACCATCCAGTTGTGATATTACACTCAGCAACTCTAATAATTCAAAAAGTAAAACGAAGTTCATGTAGTAATAAATATTACAAGGCTTGAGAATTAATAATTAACATAACTACGGGAAAAAAGGCACAACCCATGCAAAATTAGACAGTATAATATAAAAACACTGGATAATTACAACCATTTGACACAATGGCACTGACTGCATGACTTCCTGATATTTAGCTTAACATTAGAGGGGACCTTCCCCACAATGTATTGTTCGGTAGCCAAAACTGCTTTGTGGGCTTCTCTGATCATACGCTGTCCCGTAGGAGGGCTGCAACCACCAATTTTGTGGACAGCTAACCTATCAACATGTTCATAACCAGCACTATATATGGGGTCCAGTTTAAGATTCTCAAGTGATGTTGCATTGTCAAGAATATGGCATGTTAGCTCAACCATGCTCTTTGCAGAGCAAAAGCCATCGATCTTCACGTTCTTGATGCTGACGTGGTGCTGTCCTGGCATCTTTCTGAGAAGCGAGGAATCCCCAGATACAGGATCATGCTTCATGCGAGACTGCCATACCTGCACAGGTAAAACAGACATGAATTGCTGGTTCCTCGGTTATAAGATGCCCTCACAAGACAGAAGAGCGACTTACAGACAATGGGAAAGTTTCGAACACAGGACAAGCATCTAGGAGAAAAGCTAGAGAACAATAATCATAAGCTGGGGAAAAGGCCCCTTCTTCAACAGAAAGACAGATCTCCAATAGCTTGAGGTGCAGGAATTTGGCAGCTAAATTTGGTGTATCAAGAACCTGCATAAAAGCATCCATATCAATTACTGTATATTCTAAAACATGCTTATGACGAGAACGCAACATCAACGATGGCTAATTAAATAATAGTGTTAGTCACTCTTCAAATAATAAATATAGAATTTAATGTACCTCACCAGCTGAAGAAATGCCAAGAGTTTCAAGATTTGGCATAATCCTTGGAAGCTTGACACAAGCATAATGAACGAGGTTATACTCAAAGGGCCACAACATATCTAGGTTCTTCACTGCAAATGAATCTCCAAATGGAAGTCGTACAAGAGCAGTATCAATACAAACTGTGCAAAGATTCGGAGCTTTGTTCTCTATCGCTTCCAGTGTTTTGCATCCAGACACTGTCAGGTGGTTGAACTGGTTTAGCAGGGACGGTATCTTCAGGCAAGTGATCTTATTGCATCGCCAAAGATCCAGCTCCTCCAAAACAAAAGAATTGGAAAGAAGGCACCCTAAATCATCCCCTGTAATATGTACCTCAGACAGATGCAGCTTTCTCAAGCAACCAAGTCCAGCCATGGGATGGAAGGCACAGCCTTTGAGTTTTAGATATCTAATTGACTTTGCACTTCCATTGAATAAAAGTGGGCCGGGGAAGTTGTAGTACTTTGCATCGTGTACTACAGGAAGCAAAAGTACAAGCTCTTTAAGCCCTGTGTTAACAGCAATTTGAAGCCAACTCTTGAGACGACTGGCATAGATACGAGAACCACAACATTGAAGTTTGAATGTCTTCAAACCAATGTCTGTGTGTGCTTTCATAATTTGGTCAACTATTTCGGTGAACTTCAAAGCTAGTTTATCCTGTCCACGTGTAAGTCTCAGTACTCTCTCAAAGAAGGTGAGGTTCACTCCCAGTGTTTCCTGACTGAAGGTGAGATTGGGACGGCATCTCCAGCAACGTAAAAATTCACGAGACACGCAGCCAGCTCGGGTAGCATCCGGCAGTGGTAGTAGGGCATGTATATGACACCAAATGTCCTTAAAAAGTATGTAAGAAAAAGGTAGTTGATGAAATAAATTACACACCAGGCATTCAGTGCAAAGTGCGACAGATTATAAAGTAAAATAGCCACAGAGTCGAATGTGGTTGTGGTGGGAATATTACTTATTAACATTAGTTGTTTATTAAAAAGGTCACCTGATTCCCAAACAAAATTATTACTTATTCCAAAAATGCACAACAGTGAAATCAATATTCTAGTGTGAACTTTGAAGCTAGCAGAAAAGTGCAGAGGAAGCAGAGTCTCTTATTTTTACGTTTGCAGAAACTTGGTTAAAGTACAATGCTTCAAGAATGTACCGAAGTATCGGAGTTATGCTCAAATATATCGAAGCTGGCCAATTATTAGTTTGAATGAGCATACTTATTGCAGTTCTAAAGTTGATTTCTTCTTTCTGAAGTACCTTCACTCACATAGGCTATTTGACATGTTTATTTTTTCTTCATCGACCAAGATTTTATCAGAATTGCTGAACTTGGAGGCTTTCATTTTGTGATTAAGAAAAGGGCAAAGTAGAGTTCATCGCTTAAACAGCAAGAGTGAAGTTTAACAGATGAAGTATTCCAGAGTCCAGGTGTATGTTTAGCCTTGAGGCTCGGTATGTCTGAATGCACAACAACACCGGTATGATCATTTAAACATAACCACTCTGTTTGTAAATGGATGATATTTGGAATGGAAACAATCTATAATATGCATCTTTGACGGTAGGCAATGACACATCTAATCTAGTGGTACCATTTTGAGGAAACCAATCCAATAGTTGCCAAACATAGAGAAGTTCGATTGCACACACTGTAGACCATTATCTATTTCAGAGTGGAGAAGATCGAATGCCAATGAAAAAAATACGCGTCTAACAAAAGTCTGTAGAGGATGTTGTAAAACGGAAGAGACCATTATCTTGTTCACTGCAGGATGGCCTCGCCGTCTTAGCCACCAATGAAACCATCGGTGTACCTGAAATTAGTACATCATGCATGATTATGGCTTCATGAGTTAATTATGCAGTACAGTACATTACAAAAAACAGAGATCCCCCCTTGTTTCCATTACCTAACTTATTATGATGCACAGCAACACAAAGTTGCTACAAAAGAAAGAAATTGTTTTGTTCCAGTCCAGTAGGCACATGGAGGGATGAAGCGGCGATAGAGTACCTGGTAATGGGACGGGGTTTGCCTGTATCGGCTGATGCCGCTTCATGGACATGGTGAGGTCCATTGTACGTAGAGCAAGAGAGGAGGCAACTGGGCCTGCAGGAGACCGAGGAATATCGTCGTCGACCCATTGACGCTCAAGTAAATCTAATTGCCACTTTTTTTACGGCAGGTCCGATTGGTCATTTATATAGGCTACAAACAATTCTAAAGACTGGATAGTCACAATTATTTGACAGAATGACACTGAGTGCATGGTTTCTTGATACTTAGCTTAACATTAGAGGGGACCTTCCCCATGATGTATTTTTCGATAGCCAGAATTGCTTTGTGGGCTTCTCTGATCATACGTTTTCCTATAGGAGAGCTGCAACCACCAATATCGTGGACAGCCAACCTATCAACATGCTCATAATCAGCACCATATATGGTGTCTAGTGTAAGATTCTCGAGTGATGTTGCACTGTCAAGAATATGGCATGTTAGCTCAATCATGCTCTTCGCAGAGCAAAAGCCATCAATCTTCACGTTCTTGATACTGATGTGGTGGCGTTCTGGCATCTTTCTCAGAAGCGAGTAATCTCCAGATACAGAATCATGCTTCATGCGAGTCTGGTATACCTGCACAGGTAAAACAGGCATGAATTACCGGTTCCTCATATATAAGATGCCTTCACAAGACGGAAGAACGACTTACAGACAATTCAAAAGTTTCCAACACAGGACAAGCATCCAGGAAAAAAGCTAGAGACAAATAATCATAAGCTGGGGAAAAGGCCCCTTCTGCAACAGAAAGACAAATCTCCAATAGCTTGAGGTGCAGGAATTTGGCATGCACGATTGGTGTATTAAGAGCCTGCATAAAAGCACGTAGATTAATTATATTCTAAGACATGCTTATTACTACAACAGCAACATCAATCAACAATGGCTAATCAAACAATAGTGCTAGTTACTCTTCAAATAATAAATATAGAGCTCAATGTACCTCACCAGCTGAAGAAATGCTAAGAGTTTCAAGATTTGGCATAATCCGAGGAAGCTCGGCACGGGCATAATAAACGAGGTTATACTCAAAGGGCCACAACATCTCTAGGTTCTTCACTCGCAATGAATCTCCAAATGGAAGTCGTACGGGAGTAGTATCAATACGAACTGTGCAAAGATTCGGAGCTTTGTTCTCTATCAGTTCCAGTGTTTTGCATCCAAACACTGTCAGGTGGTTGAACTGGTTTAGCAGGGACGGTATCTTCAGGCAAGTGATCTTATTGCATTTGCTAAGATCCAGCTCCTCCAAAACAAAAGAATTGGAAAGAAGGCACCCTAAATCCTCCCCTGTAATATGTACCTCAGACAGATGCAGCTTTCTCAAGCAACCAAGTCCAGCCATGGGATGGAAGGCACAGCCTTTGGGTTTTAGATAGCTAATTGACTTTCCACTTCCATTGAATAAAAGTGGGCAGGGAAAGTTGTAGTGCTTTGCATCGTATACTACAGGCAGCGAAACTACAAGCTCTTCAAGCTGTGGATTAACAGCAATCTTAAGCCAACTCTTGAGACGACTGGCGTAGATACGAGAACCACAGCATTCAAGCTTGAATGTCTTCACACCACTGCCTGTGTGTTTTTTCATAATTTGGTCAACTATTTCGGTGAACTTCAAAGCTAGTTTATCCTGTTCACATGCAAGTCTCAGTAGTCTCTGAAAGTACAGAGGTCACCTGATTCCCAAACAAATTATTACTTATTCCTGAAATGCACAACAGTGAAATCAATATTCTAGTGTGAACTTTGAATCTAGCAGAAAAGTACAGAGGAAGCAGAGTCTCTTCTATTTACCTTTGCAGAAACTTGGTTAAAGTACAATGCTTCAAGAATGTACTGAAGTATCGAAATTTATCGAAGCTAACCAATTGCTAGGTTGAATGAGTGTTAGACTATGTATAACTTCTGTACCTATGTACGTATTGTAACAGAACCATTATATATAATGAGATAAGCCACCCCTAGAGGGTTGTGCTGGTTCCCAAAACTTATTGTCTTACATGGTATCACGCTAGGTTACGATCGCTTCCGCTTCTAAACCCTAATACCCGCACCGCCGCCGCAGTCGCCGCCGCCTTCACCGCCGCCGCTGCGCCACCGATCGCGCGGCCGCCATGTCGAGCGCCGCCACCACCGGTTCCACTGCTGCGGGCTTCCTCCCGGCCTCTCTTGCGGCTCTGCTCAACCTCCCGCTCGATGCCGTCTCCGTTCCCGCTCCGATCGGGACAAGGAGCATCGGCTCCGTCTTCTCCACGCCGCCGGCGCCCTCGCTCGGGCGTGATCTCGTGGTCCACATCGCGGCGCCGCCGTCCGCTGCGGACTCCGCAGGCGTCGTCCCGCCGCAAGCGGATCACACCGCCCCGCTGGCGGGGTTGGCGGCGTCCGCCCCGGCTGCGGGCCTTGCGGCGTCCGCACCGGCCGTGAGCTTTGCGGCGCCCGCCCTGGCTGCGGTCCCGCCTCCTCCCGCATTGGCTTCGGTGCCTCCAGCTGCCTCCATGGTGTTTGCACCCCAGGCAGCCTCCTCGATGGGATCGTCTTCGCCGCCGCCGTTTCACTTCGGTCATCTCATCACCATCAAGCTCTCCGCCGACAACTACATCTTCTGGCGTGCGCAGGTTCTCCCGCTCTTGGGGAGTCACTACCTGCTAGGCTACGTCGACGGATCGCTTCCCTGCCCACCCGCGCTGGTAGACAGCGTGCACGGTCCGGTCTACAATCCGGCCCATCGCGTCTGGACGGGGCAGGACCAGGCGAACCTCTCCTCCATCCAGGGGTCGCTCTCGCCGGCAGTTGCCGGCCTTGTTGTCTTCGCGAAGACGTCTCATGAGGCCTGGACCATCCTTGAGTGCACCTTTGCAGCGCAGTCCCAGGCTCGTGTCTCTGCACTCCGTCGTCAGCTTGGAGAGTGTCAGAAGCTTGACTCCACTGCCACTGAGTTCTACAACAAGGTCAAGGGCCTCGCCGACACATTGGCCTCCATTGGACAGCCCCTAATCGACTCCGAGTTCAACTCGTTTATTGTCAATGGTCTTGATGAGGAGTATGATGCCTTAGTCGAGATCATCAACGAGCGGGGCAACTCGACACCCATGCTGGCACACGAGGTTTTCTCTCGGCTCCTTCTCACTGAGCAACGGGTCGAGACTCGCCGCACCAGGGGCACTGGCTCCCTCTCGGCCAACGCCGCCACCAAGGGTGGCCGCTCTTCTTCATCACCCCGGTCTCCCTTGGGGCTGCCACCGTCGCCCGCCTCGGCCCCCCCACCTACTGCGGCCTTACCGGGGGCTGGTGGTCCACGTGTGTGCCAGCTTTGTAGCCGCGATGGGCACTGGGCCTCCAAGTGTCATAAGCGCTTCCAGCGAAGCTTCCTTGGTCTTGGCAATGACGGCAAAGATACACGCAACAATGCCCGTCAGGTCGCCATGGCTGATCGTCCCGCGCCGCAGAAGCAACAGGGACACACTCAGTCCTACTCCATCGATCCACACTGGTACATGGACTCTGGGGCGACAGAGCATCTGACCAGCGAGATGGGGAAGCTTCACACTCGTGAACCCTATCATGGCTCCGACAAGATCCACACCGCCAATGGAGCAGGTATGCACATCTCTCATATTGGTCAAGCATCTCTTCTCACTAGACATGCCAATAGGAGTCTTCAGCTTCGCAATGTTCTTCGAGTTCCATCTGTGACACGTAATCTTCTTTCAGTTCCTAAACTCACACGTGATAATAATGTGCTTTGTGAATTTCACCCTTTTGATCTTTTTATTAAGGATCGGGGCACGAGGGACATTCTTCTTAGTGGGCGGTTGTGCCAGGGCCTCTACCGTCTGGAGCATCCTGGCGTCGCCCGTGTTTTCAGTGGAGTTCGGGTCTCTCCGTCACAGTGGCATGCTCGTCTTGGTCACCCGGCCACACCTATTGTCCGTCATATTTTGCGTCGTCATGAGCTTCCTAGTTTGTCTAGTAATAAAGATGTAGCAGTGTGTGATGCTTGTCAGCAGGGGAAGAGTCATCAACTTCCTTTTCCGGAGTCCAGTCGTGAGGTGAAACATCCTTTAGAACTTGTGTTTTCAGATGTATGGGGTCCTGCTCAGACTTCTGTCAGTGGTCATAATTACTATATCAGTTTCGTTGATGCTTATAGTCGCTTTACCTGGCTTTACCTTATTAAACGCAAATCTGATGTGTTTGATATTTTTGTTCAGTTTCAAAAACATGTTGAACGTCTTCTCAAGCACAAAATTGTTCATGTCCAGTCGGACTGGGGGGGGCGAGTATCGCAACCTCAACTCCTTCTTTCAGTCGCTTGGGATAGCTCATCGTTTAGCATGTCCACATACACATCAGCAGAATGGTTCAGTCGAACGTAAGCATCGTCATATTGTTGAAGCTGGTCTTACTCTTTTGGCCCATGCATCTGTTCCGTTTCGGTTTTGGAGTGATGCTATCACCACTGCATGCTTTCTCATCAACCGTACTCCCACTCGTGTTTTAAACATGAAGACTCCCATTGAGGTTCTCCTTAATGAACAACCTGATTATACCTTTTTCAAGGTATTTGGGTGTGCTTGCTGGCCGCATCTTCGTCCATATAATAAGCGCAAGCTTGAGTTTCGTTCTAAGAAGTGTGTTTTTCTTGGCTATAGCTCTCTTCATAAAGGTTACAAATGTCTTCATGTTCCCACTAATCGTGTCTATATATCTCGGGACGTCGTGTTTGATGAGCATGTTTTTCCCTTTGCCAAACTTCCTGTGTCCACTGTCGAACCACCATCTCTGCATTCATCCTCTGTTGCTTCTGACCAATTTGATGATGTTGCATACTCTCCTTTGCTGTTACCTAACCATGGTGCAGGAACCGGACGTGGGGCTCGTTTGAAGCTTTTGGAGGATTCACCATCATCATCACCGCCTTCTGATGGGCACGTTGATCGCCCTATGTTGCATGGCATCGATTTGCGTGCCCATGCATGGTCACCCGAAGAGCCCGTCGCGCCGAGCATCTCCACTGCTCGGTCCGTTACGCCAGCGACCGCCGAGTCTCCAGCGGCTCGGCCCTCTTCGCCAGCGGCCGCCGAGTCTTCAGCGGCACGGCCTGTCACGCCGTCTTCGCCCGCGGCTCGGCCCGTCACGCCGTCTTCGCCTGCAGCTCGGGTCCGCGACGCTGTCCTCACGTCGCCTTCATCCGCGGATCGGCCCGCGACATCGGCCGCGCCACGGCCCACTATGCCGGGCTCGCCATCGGCCCGGTCTGTGACGCCGGCGTCGCCAGCTGCTTCGTCCGCTCTGCCGGTTTCGCCGGTGGGCCGACCTTCTTCGCCGACCGAGCCCGAGGCTACTGTGTCTGGCTCCTCGTCACCGGCTGACTCGTCAACGTCGCCGTCCTCCAGCCCGTTGCAGGCTGCTCCGTCGACCTCGGTGGTTCCTGTGTCCCGACCACATACACGCAGTCGAAGTGGCATTTTCAAACCTAAAGAACGTAAGGATGGTACGGTTGCTTGGTTGGCTGCTTGTTTGGCTGCTGCTGTTGCGGATCCATCTTCTGAGCCTCGCTCATATCAGGTTGCCCTGCGCTTTCCACATTGGCGAGAGGCTATGGAGCAGGAGTTTCATGCTCTCCTTCGTAACAAGACATGGACTCTCGTTCCTCCACCACCACGGGTAAATATTATTGACTCAAAATGGGTATTCAAAGTGAAGAAGCATTCGGATGGATCTATTGAGCGTTACAAAGCGCGACTTGTTGCTCGCGGTTTTCGGCAGCGCCATGGTCTTGACTATGAGGACACCTTCAGTCCTGTCGTCAAGCCTACCACTATTCGGCTTCTTCTCTCCATT
Organism: Triticum aestivum; assembly: GCF_018294505.1. Lineage (NCBI taxonomy): Eukaryota > Viridiplantae > Streptophyta > Magnoliopsida > Poales > Poaceae > Triticum > Triticum aestivum. The sequence goes on from NC_057795.1 coordinate 57,735,147, forward strand.
GCTGTTTCTCGTGGTTGGTCACTTCGTCAACTTGATGTGCAGAATGCTTTTCTACATGGTTTTTTGGAGGAAGAGGTTTATATGAAACAGCCGCCTGGTTTCTCTGATCCTGATCGTCCTGACTATATCTGTCGTCTCTCCAAAGCACTATATGGTTTGAAGCAAGCTCCTCGTGCCTGGCATGCCCGCCTTGCCTCTACCCTTCGTGCTCATGGGTTTGTGCCGTCCACTGCTGACACTTCATTATTTCTTCTACAGAAGCCAGAAGTCACTATGTATCTTTTGGTATATGTCGATGATATTATCCTTGTCAGCTCTTCTCAGTATGCTGCTGATGCTCTTGTCTGCTCTCTTGGTGCTGATTTTGCGGTCAAAGATCTTGGGAAGCTTCACTACTTTCTTGGAGTTGAGGTCACTTCTCGTGCTACTGGTCTTGTCCTTACGCAGAAGAAGTACTCCTTGGAGTTGTTACAAAGAGAGGGCATGCTGAAGTGCAAACCGACCACCACACCCATGTCGTCTACTGACAAGATAACAGCTATTGATGGTGAGCTTTTGTCTCCTGCGGATGCCACAGAGTACAGGAGCATTGTTGGTGGACTTCAGTACTTGACGATCACGAGACCAGATATCTCTTATGCTGTTAACAGGGTTTGTCAGTATCTTCAGGCTCCCAGAGATACTCATTGGGCTGCTGTTAAACGCATTCTTCGTTATGTTCAGTTCACCCTGACATTTGGTATGCATATTCAGCCGACTTCCTCTCGGGTCCTTTCGGCCTTCTCTGATGCAGATTGGGCTGGTAGCCCAGATGACAGGCGATCCACGGGGGGTTATGCAGTATTCTTTGGCCCTAATTTGATCGCCTGGAGTGCTCGGAAACAGGCTACTGTGTCACGTAGCAGTACTGAAGCTGAGTACAAGGATGTGGCTAATGCTACTGCAGAGATTATTTGGGTGCAGTCTTTGCTTCAGGAGTTGGGTTTGTCTCAACCACAGCCTCCTATTCTTTGGTGTGATAACATCGGTGCTACATACCTTTCTGCAAATCCAGTATTTCATGCCCGAACGAAACACATTGAAATTGACTATCACTTTGTACGGGAACGTGTATCACAGAAGCAACTCCAGATCAAGTTTATCTCATCTAAGGATCAACTTGCAGACATCTTCACTAACCCTTTACCACTGCCACAGTTTGAGGCTGGTAGGCGCGATCTTACCCTTCTCAATTCTTTAGAAAGTGGCTAAGATTGAGGGAGGGTGTTAGACTATGTATAGCTTTTGTACCTATGTACGTATTGTAACAGAACCATTATATATAATGAGATAAGCCACCCCTAGAGGGTTGTGCTGGTTCCCAAAACTTATTGTCTTACAATGAGCATACTTTTTGCAGTTCTAAGCTGATTTCTTCTTTCTGAAGTAGCTTTAAATAGGTTACTTGACATGTTTATTTTTTATTCATCGACCAAGATTTTGTCAGAATTGCTGAACTGGGAGGCTTTCATTTTGTGATTTATAAAAGGGCAAAGTACTATAGAACATTGTCGAACATAGAGAAGTTTGATTGCACACACTGTAGACCATTATCTATTTCAGAGCGGAGAAGATAGAATGCCAATGAAAAAAAAATACGCGTCTAACAAAAGTCCGTAGAGGATGTAAAACGGAGAGAAGACATTTGTATGAGATGGGTGAAAAGCACGAAAACTTGCGATCCTGAAGTGTGTGAATTACATGAAAAAATTGTTTATTTAAGAGGGGAGTTTAAATATTGGATTGGTAAAAGCTTTGGCATAAACGATCTAGGAGAAGAAATTTGGCTAAATCAGTCCTGAGAATTAGTGAATTAAAATTAGTGTCTGAGTTTGTCTGACAAAACCAATCCAGTCTGTACGGTGTGCTAGATAGGCTAGAAGGTAGAAATGCCTAAGTCAATTTTCTATCACAAGAACCAAATACAAGGTTTCAGTAACGAAACATGTGCTTTATCTAGCAGTACAAGTATTGCATTTTCTGAATTTTATTTATGCGGTACCTCCGGAAGGTCTAGCCGTGAATATCGCATTATTTTGGTGCGTTCAGAAAATCTATCTTGTTCACTGCAGGATGGCCTCGTCGTCTCAGCCACTGATGAAACCATCGGTGTACCTGAAATTAGTACATCATGCATGATTATGACTTCATGAGTTAATTATGCAATACATTACAAAAAAAGGAGATCCCCCTTGTTTCCATTACCTAACTTATTATTGTGATGCACAGCAACACAAAGTCGCTACAAAAGAAATTGTTTCGTTCCAGTAGGCCCATGGAGGGACGAAGCGGCGATAGAGTACCTGGTACGGGAACGGGGTTTGGCTGGATTTGCTGATCCCGCTTCACGGGCATGGTGAGGTCCATTGCGCAGCTGCCTCCTCTCTCGCTCGCTCGCTCTACGTATTTGGGGGAACCCGGCAAAGCGCCGCGAGCGCCCAAGTTCCAGATTGGATTTCGTGGCGAGGCGCCGGGAGTTGGATACCTGGAGCGAGCAGGAGCCGGAGAGGACTCCGCCGAACACACGACAGACAGGGGGAACAGGGCAGGGTACGTTTTTTCCCTTTTCTCTTTGTTTTTTGAGGGGGAGGGTGCCAGCGGTAGGCGCCGGTCAGCCGGCCCAAATTTAGGCCGGTCGCACCGGGCACTGTCCGATTGGCGTTTTTATACCCACTCGATACCCATGCTATCTCGTTTCCCCACAGCTTGGTTCCATCAAGAACAGAGAAAGCCATGGTGCATGTCCCTCTTGCGTGGCACGCGGATTCCTCCCATGCACTCAGCTCACCGGTCGTCCTTTGCCCGCTTGCCTCGCCGCCGACGCTCACCGCCTTGCTGTTGGCTCACCGTCATCGTCCTGTCGGACGCAGCAAAAAGCAGGTTCCAACAAACAAAAATCATCGGTTCCAGAAAAAAAAAAGCAATGGTCGCAGCAAAAGTTTAAAGGCGTCGGTCACAGCAGAAAAATCATGACACATCCCGCAGAAAAAAAGAAAAACCATGACACGGTCCTAACACCACAAATTGTGTTACAGAACAAAAAAATCGGTCCCAGCACCAAAACTTACAAAGGGATTCAGCAAAACGACTCAATTGTTGTTCGTTTCCACCACCAATCAGCCCTCGCCCCCGTCATCCAGCATCCGAGTTTGCCGGTTGCAGCTTTCCATGTCAACGGTTTCACACCATGGGGTGCCCTTGCATCCCAACACCTGGCGTCGCATCAGCCTTCCAGCATGGCATGCAGCAGCAGCAGCAGCTTGTTTCCTTGCTGAGATTCGTTCCTTGCTCGCTCGCTCTAGTAGCAACCAACCGACGAATTCATCTTCAGTATCTTCCAACCGAGGTAATTAAAGACGATTCCTTTTTCTGATTTTTGCCATGAATTACGGACGGCTCCTCATTCGTTCCCCCATTGGAATTTTCGATCCATTACAAGTGATACCAATCGATCGAGAACGCACGCTCCGGCCTCTCGTTCGCCGCCCCCCGCCGTGGATGCATGCATGACCGGATTGATTTGGGTTTCGGGAGCTTGCCGCCGGCCCTTTTCATTCTCCTTCCTTCCTCTCCTCTCCTCTCCTCCGGCCGGTTAGTGCCGCACGCCACCACATTGATCGTCTGCATGCACCTCCCTACCCACCGCCCATCGGAGACCATCATGCTCCACGGCCTCCTACGTACTCCTTACCACGCCGGCCAGCGACGAGACAACCCGACTAGCTAGGCCTCCAACGGCGCCAACGCGTCCTCTGCATCTCGCCACCTACCGGCCAATGGAGACCATCATGCTTCGTCCGCAGACTCCTGCTCTTCCCGTCCCTCACCTCCTCTTCTCGCCGTCGCCCAAGTCCTAAGTCACACGCGCATCCCGCACACGGATGGATCACCCTTTCTACTATATATAGAGACGGTCTTAACTAGAACAAGAGCCCCGCTGCTGCCACGGATCGATGAGGTGGCGCAAGCCTGCATCTCCGGCGGGCATCTCTAGGGTGCTTTAATGACCTAACAATGATGACGGTCTGCTTCGTTTCGTTTCCAGTGAAGACAGTCATTACACGGCGGCTCAAGGACCACATGCATATGCAATTCCAACCGGATCAACTTGTTTAATCGCTCCCTGGTGCTGCTTTGTCATTTCATCATTATTCAAATTCTAACAAAAAAGAAGAAAGGCGCTAGAGCTTGTACGCATTTACAATCAAATCAACGCATACGCATTGCACACTACAATTATCACTAAGCATGCAACATGAGTTTTTATTTTCAAATCATGGTCAATCCAATGTATGTCCAGGCACATCATTTTAAATACAAACGGACCTGTAGATAAACCTAGATTACATCCGCTCACAACTGACACTCATCTAGACTGATATGCATCCAAGCACACACCAACAACCACCTTATATGCATGTTGACTCTGAAATTCATGAGCGACAAAACATTATTCACACTCAGTTTGAAAATGTTGCTCATCCTGATTGAACAACTTGAAGATAGACCTGACGCATTTGAGAAATTTGTAGTGGCAAGTTTCAATCCCTCAGAAGTTTATTGCTTTAGTGGTTGGGAACAACAACATAAACAAGGTGACAGACATCAATATTCAACACTAGAGCTCACTCCCACAGCCACCAGCCACCAATGCCATGATACCAAGAAACCAAGCCATTTTTTCTTTGTGTACAAGAACTATCACCAGCCATTTCGTTTTCCACACTTCCACAGCTACCAGCCAACAAAGAAAAACACAAGCCCGCCTCATCCTGCCTTTTTACACAATAATGCTTCCACAACTCAGCCCTTCGGCGCCTTGCCACTTTTGGGGTAACCACGTCGGCATCGTCAATCTCTCACTGATCCATCTGCATGCAACAGGTCAACAACAGTTTAACACATGACAAATCACAAGGGGCCCAATAAGGGAAAACTAGACAAACAAAATTAATTCTGCTGGCTATTTCGAGTTTCGACAACAGCAAGAGACAAAGCACCAGCCACCTACATCACATTCGGCAAATACTGGAAGAAATGCTAAAAAACATAAAATGTTTGCTGATTCAAAGAAAAGTTCATGATTTTAAAAACAAATGTTCGGGAAATAAAAAAAGGTTCATGATTTTGAAAAATGTTTACGTATTATTTTTTAAGAATTTTAAAAATGTTAAAAAAATATCTTAAAAAGTTTGTGAATTACAAAAAATATCATCGATTCAATAAATGAAAAATGTCCATGAATTTGAAATAAAACCCTGCATTTAACAAAAATGTTCATCAAACAAAGTTCATGAATTCCAAAAAATGTTGGCTGATTCAAAAAATGTACCCAGCGGCGGAGGCCGGGGACCGCTGCTGTCGGGCAAGCTGCTTGGTGACGTAGAAGTAGGGCGGCTGATATTATTCCGGTCAGGACGTGTGCATGGCCGGCCGCGGCCGCGGCACCCCGCATCCCCGCACCACATGCCCCCTACACCCCGTTCCCAGTCCCGGCCGCCACCCCGCCACCCTTATTGCTGGCCTCTTGATCCTTTGCCTTGGTTTTTAGGCGACAACCTTGTTGTGCTGTCGATTTGATCCTCCATGCCTCTGCTTTATGTGGATCCTCCACTTCCGCCAGTCCGGCAGCTCGTCGAGTAGGTCCATGCGGCAGTGGAAGCGAAAAACACGGGAATTGTGTTGCAGAGGGGCAGTGATTGGAGCAGAGAGGGTGGAGAAAGGGGGGATTATGCGGAAACAATGTGTCCGCTCCAAATACACGGGCTCCGCCTCGTTTTGCTGCCAGGGGTGTCGGAGTCCTATGTAGCGGATGTTCGGACTCCCGCAAAGGCACCCTTGTTTGCTTCCGGTTTGCGGCATTTCGGACAACCAGGGCGGTCCTTGGTCCGATGAGGTACCGTGTTGGATGGCAAAGTGCGCCCGCACCGCTCGGCCCCGATGGTTGTGGATGGTTTGAGGGTCCGTGTTGAAGTGTTTCTACTGGTTTTGTTGTAAGAGTAGTTCTTAGGGGTAAGTGTTGAGTGGAATCCTCGCTCACCTCTTTTAGAGTTTGACCATGTTGTAATACTATTAGGTTTCATTTTCGGGACGGGGATGGTGCCCTTTTCCTCTAAAAAAACATCACAATCTGCAAGTACAGCAAAGCGGCATGACCTTACGTCCTTACCCATACTGGAGGCTGTCACTGTGAGCTTGGGAGTGAAATGCATGGAAGCCAGACAACCATGTTTTAAGTAGTTCTCCGATTTTGGAACAACATGCAATCCAACGGCAGTTGCAATCGGGCGCTAGGTGTCGATCGTTCGATCTTCAACATCATACAAAAATCAGATGATAATTGTGGTACGGGTCTCTAGTTTTTCTTTGAAACTATTTCATGTACACAGCACTTGTCCGATTTTTGTACGACATGCAATCCGAAGGCGTGTTGCAATCTGGTGCTAGGTGACGATGGTGATTGTCAGGACCCCGATTCCAAGTCACATCGATCTAGCCGGTAACACCTCATATCACTTTGCGGTCTCACGCACGGTATTCCCACGGGTGTCGCCTTACCATGGCCCGGGACTGTTTGCGTCTTTTGGCTCACATATATGATAGTGTCGCTACCATCCATATGACAGAGAACCCGGGCCGACATGACTAGTCGTGAACCCAAAGTGGCACTAACTTACGGGGACAGGCATACATGAATCAACATCGAGCATGTCGGTCAGCAGCGTTCGAATCCGAGTGGAGCGTGGAAGCAGCATTTACAGAATGACTTAGAGATTTGTGAAGTACAGACCCGTTGACTGAAACCTCTCTCACAAGCAAAACATGATCAAACCCCATAACTCGTTGAGTCTTAATCACATGATGATGTGAACTAGTTTAATGCCACTAGTAAACTCTATGGATGTTGGTCACATGGCGATGTGACGTGTGAATGTTAATCACATGACGATGTGAACTAGATTATTGACTCTAGTGCAAGTGGGAGACTGTTGAAAATATGCCCTAGAGGCAATAATAAATTAGTTATTATTATATTTCCTTGTTCATGATAATCGTTTATTATCCATGCTATAATTGTGTTGATAGGAAACTCAGATACGTGTGTGGATACATAGACAACACCATGTCCCTAGTAAGCCTCTAGTTGACTAGCTCGTTGATCAACAGATGGTTACGGTTTCCTGACCATGGACATTGGATGTCGTTGATAACGGGATCACATCATTAGGAGAATGATGTGATGGACAAGAACCAATCCTAAGCCTAGCACAAAGATCGTGTAGTTCGTATGCTAAAGCTTTTCTAATGTCAAGTATCCTTGAGAAAGCAAAGTTGAAAGATGATGGTAGCAATTACACGGACTGGGTCCGTAACTTGAGGATTATCCTCATTGATGCACAGAAGAATTACGTCCTGGAAGCACCGCTGGGTGCCAGGCCTGCTGCAGGAGCAACACCAGATGTTATGAACGTCTGGCAGAGCAAAGCTGATGACTACTCAATAGTTCAGTGTGCCATGCTTTACGGCTTAGAACCGGGTCTCCAACGAAGTCCTAAGTCACACGCGCATCCCGCACGCGTATGGATCACCCTTTCTACTATATATAGAGACGATCTTAACTAGAACAAGAGCCCCGCTGCTGCCACGGATCGATGAGGTGGCGCAAGCCTGCATCTCCGGCGGGCATCTCTAGGGTGCTTTAATGACCTAACAATGATGACGGTCTGCTTCGTTTCGTTTCTAGTGAAGACTGTCATTACACGGCGGCTCAAGGACCACATGCATATGCAATTCCAACCGGATCAACTTGTTTGATCGCTCCCTGGTGCTGCTTTGTCATTTCATCATTATTCAAATTCTAACAAAAAAGAAGAAAGGCGCTAGAGCTTGTATGCATTTACACTCGAATCAACGCATACGCATTGCAGACTACAATTATCACTAAGCATGCAACATGAGTTTTTATTTTCAAATCATGGTCAATTCAATGTATATCCAGGCACATCGTTTTAAATACAAACGGACCTGTAGATAAACCTAGATTACATCCGCTCACAACTGACACTCATCTAGACTGATATGCATCCAAGCACACACCAACAACCACCTTATATGCATGTTGACTCTGAAATTCATGAGCGGCAAAACATTATTCACACTCAGTTTGAAAATGTTGCTCATCCTGATTGAACAACTTGAAGATAGACCTGACGCATTTGAGAAATTTGTAGTGGCAAGTTTCAATCCCTCAGAAGTTTATTGCTTTAGTGGTTGGGAACAACAACATAAACAAGGTGACAGACATCAATATTCAACACTAGAGCTCACTCCCACAGCCACCAGCCACCAATGCCATGATACCAAGAAACCAAGCCATTTTTTCTTTGTGTACAAGAACTATCACCAGCCATTTCGTTTTCCACACTTCCACAGCTACCAGCCAACAAAGAAAAACACAAGCCCGCCTCATCCTGCCTTTTTACACAATAATGCTTCCACAACTCAGCCCTTCGGCGCCTTGCCACTTTTGGGGTAACCACGTCGGCATCGTCAATCTCTCACTGATCCATCTGCATGCAACAAGTCAACAACAGTTTAACACATGACAAATCACAAGGGGCCCAATAAGGGAAAACTAGCCAAACAAAATTAATTCTGCTGGCTATTTCGAGTTTCGACAACAGCAAGAGACAAAGCACCAGCCACCTACATCACATTCGGCAAATACTGGAAGAAATGCTAAAAAACATAAAATGTTTGCTGATTCAAATAAAAGTTCATGATTTTAAAAACAAATGTTCGGGAAATAAAAAAAGGTTCATGATTTTGAAAAATGTTTACGTATTATTTTTTAAGAATTTTAAAAATGTTAAAAAAATATCTTAAAAAGTTTGTGAATTACAAAAAATATCGTCGATTCAATAAATGTCCGATGATTAAAAAAATGTCCATGAATTTGAAATAAAACCCTGCATTTAACAAATATGTTCATCAAACAAAGTTCATGAATTCCAAAAAATGTTGGCTGATTCAAAAAATGTACCCAGCGGCGGAGGCCGGGGACCGCTGCTGTCGGCCAAGCTGCTTGGTGACGGAGAAGTAGGGCGGCTGATATTATTCCGGTCAGGACGTGTGCATGGCCGGCCGCGGCCGCGGCACCCCGCATCCCCGCACCACATGCCCCCTACACCCCGTTCCCAGTCCCGGCCGCCACCCCGCCACCCTTATTGCTGGCCTCTTGATCCTTTGCCTTGGTTTTTAGGCGACAACCTTGTTGTGTTGTCGATTTGATCCTCCATGCCTCTGCTTTATGTGGATCCTCCACTTCCGCCAGTCCGGCAGCTCGTCGAGTAGGTCCATGCGGCAGTGGAAGCAAAAAACACGGGAATTGTGTTGCAGAGGGGCAGTGATTGGAGCAGAGAGGGTGGAGAAAGGGGGGATTATGCGGAAACAATGTGTCCGCTCCAAATACACGGGCTCCGCCTCGTTTTGCTGCCAGGGGTGTCGGAGTCCTATGTAGCGGATGTTCGGACTCCCGCAAAGGCACCCTTGTTTGCTTCCGGTTTGCGGCATTTCGGACAACCAGGGCGGTCCTTGGTCCGATGAGGTACCGTGTTGGATGGCAAAGTGCGCCCGCACCGCTCGGCCCCGATGGTTGTGGATGGTTTGAGGGTCCGTGTTGAAGTGTTTCTACTGGTTTTGTTGTAAGAGTACTTCTTAGGGGTAAGTGTTGAGTGGAATCCTCGCTCACCTCTTTTAGAGTTTGACCATGTTGTAATACTATTAGGTTTCATTTTCGGGACGGGGTTGGTGCCCTTTTCCTCTACAAAAACATCACAATCTGCAAGTACAGCAAAGCGGCATGACCTTACGTCCTTACCCATACTGGAGGCTGTCACTGTGAGCTTGGGAGTGAAATGCATGGAAACCAGACAACCATGTTTTAAGTAGTTCTCCGATTTTGGAACAACATGCAATCCAACGGCAGTTGCAATCGGGCGCTAGGTGTCGATGGTTCGATCTTCAACATCATACAAAAATCAGATGATAATTGTGGTACGGGTCTCTAGTTTTTCTTTGAAACTATTTCATGTACACAGCACTTGTCTGATTTTTGTACGACATGCAATCCGAAGGCGTGTTGCAATCTGGTGCTAGGTGACGATGGTGATTGTCAGGACCCCGATTCCAAGTCACATCGATCTAGCCGGTAACACCTCATACCATTTTGCGGTCTCACGCACGGTATTCCCACGGGTGTCGCCTTACCATGGCCCGGGACTGTTTGCGTCTTTTGGCTCACATATATGATAGTGTCGCTACCATCCATATGACAGAGAACCCGGGCCGACATGACTAGTCGTGAACCCAAAGTGGCACTAACTTACGGGGACAGGCATACATGAATCAACATCGAGCATGTCGGTCAGCAGCGTTTGAATCCGAGTGGAGCGTGGAAGCAGCATTTACAGAATGACCTAGAGATTTGTGAAGTACAGACCTGTTGACTGAAACCTCTCTCACAAGCAAAACATGATCAAACCCCATAACTCGTTGAGTCTTAATCACATGATGATGTGAACTAGTTTAATGACACTAGTAAACTCTATGGATGTTGGTCACATGGCGATGTGACGTGTGAATGTTAATCACATGACGATGTGAACTAGATTATTGACTCTAGTGCAAGTGGGAGACTGTTGGAAATATGCCCTAGAGGCAATAATAAATTAGTTATTATTATATTTCCTTGTTCATGATAATCGTTTATTATCCATGCTATAATTGTGTTGATAGGAAACTCAGATACGTGTGTGGATACATAGACAACACCATGTCCCTAGTAAGCCTCTAGTTGACTAGCTCGTTGATCAACAGATGGTTACGGTTTCCTGACCATGGACATTGGATGTCGTTGATAACGGGATCACATCATTAGGAGAATGATGTGATGGACAAGAACCAATCCTAAGCCTAGCACAAAGATCGTGTAGTTCGTATGTTAAAGCTTTTCTAATGTCAAGTATCCTTGAGAAAGCAAAGTTGAAAGATGATGGTAGCAATTACACGGACTGGGTCCGTAACTTGAGGATTATCCTCATTGATGCACAGAAGAATTACGTCCTGGAAACACCGCTGGGTGCCAGGCCTGCTGCAGGAGCAACACCAGATGTTATGAACGTCTGGCAGAGCAAAGCTGATGACTACTCAATTGTTCAATGTGCCATGCTTTACGGCTTAGAACCGGGTCTTCAACGAAGTCCTAAGTCACACGCGCATCCCGCACGCGGATGGATCACCCTTTCTACTATATATAGAGACGGTCTTAACTAGAACAAGAGCCCCGCTGCTGCCACGGATCGATGAGGTGGCGCAAGCCTGCATCTCCGGCAGGCATCTCTAGGGTGCTTTAATGACCTAACAATGATGACGGTCTGCTTCGTTTCGTTTCCAGTGAAGACAGTCATTACACGGCGGCTCAAGGACCACATGCATATGCAATTCCAACCGGATCAACTTGTTTGATCGCTCCCTGGTGCTGCTTTGTCATTTCATCATTATTCAAATTCTAACAAAAAAAGAAGAAAGGCGCTAGAGCTTGTATGCATTTACAATCGAATCAACGCATACGCATTGCACACTACAATTATCACTAAGCATGCAACATGAGTTTTTATTTTCAAATCATGGTCAATCCAATGTATGTCCAGGCACATCGTTTTAAATACAAACCGACCTGTAGATAAACCTAGATTACATCCGCTCACAACTGACACTCATCTAGACTGATATGCATCCAAGCACACACCAACAACCACCTTATATGCATGTTGACTCTGAAATTCATGAGCGACAAAACATTATTCACACTCAGTTTGAAAATGTTGCTCATCCTGATTGAACAACTTGAAGATAGACCTGACACATTTGAGAAATTTGTAGTGGCAAGTTTCAATCCCTCAGAAGTTTATTGCTTTAGTGGTTGGGAACAACAACATAAACAAGGTGACAGACATCAATATTCAACACTAGAGCTCACTCCCACAGCCACCAGCCACCAATGCCATGATACCAAGAAACCAAGCCATTTTTTCTTTGTGTACAAGAACTATCACCAGCCATTTCGTTTTCCACACTTCCACAGCTACCAGCCAACAAAGAAAAACACAAGCCCGCCTCATCCTGCCTTTTTACACAATAATGCTTCCACAACTCAGCCCTTCGGCGCCTTGCCACTTTTGGGGTAACCACGTCGGCATCGTCAATCTCTCACTGATCCATCTGCATGCAACAGGTCAACAACAGTTTAACACATGACAAATCACAAGGGGCCCAATAAGGGAAAACTAGCCAAACAAAATTAATTCTGCTGGCTATTTCGAGTTTCGACAACAGCAAGAGACAAAGCACCAGCCACCTACATCACATTCGGCAAATACTGGAAGAAATGCTAAAAAACATAAAATGTTTGCCGATTCAAAGAAAAGTTCATGATTTTAAAAAAAATGTTCGGGAAATAAAAAAAGGTTCAGGATTATAAAAAATGTTTACGTATTATTTTTTAAGAATTTTAAAAGTGTTAAAAAAATATCTTAAAAAGTTTGTGAATTACAAAAAATATCTCGATTCAATAAATGTCCGATGATTAAAAAAATGTCCATGAATTTGAAATAAAACCTTGCATTTAACAAAAATGTTCATCAAACAAAGTTCATGAATTCCAAAAAATGTTGGCGGATTCAAAAAATGTACCCAGCGGCGGAGGCCGGGGACTGCTGCTGTCGGCCAAGCTCCTTGGTGACGTAGAAGTAGGGCAGCTGATATTATTCCGGTCAGGACGTGTGCATGGCCGGCCGCGGCCGTGGCACCCCGCATCCCCGCACCACATGCCCCCTACACCCCGTTCCCAGTCCCGGCCGCCACCCCGCCACCCTTATTGCTGGCCTCTTGATCCTTTGCCTTGGTTTTTAGGCGACAACCTTGTTGTGCTGTCGATTTGATCCTCCATGCCTCTGCTTTATGTGGATCCTCCACTTCCGCCAGTCCGGCAGCTCGTCGAGTAGGTCCATGCGGCAGTGGAAGCGAAAAACACGGGAATTGTGTTGCAGAGGGGCAGTGATTGGAGCAGAGAGGGTGGAGAAAGGGGGGATTATGCGGAAACAATGTGTCCGCTCCAAATACACGGGCTCCGCCTCGTTTTGCTGCCAGGGGTGTCGGAGTCCTATGTAGCGGATGTTCGGACTCCCGCAAAGGCACCCTTGTTTGCTTCCGGTTTGCGGCATTTCGGACAACCAGGGCGGTCCTTGGTCCGATGAGGTACCGTGTTGGATGGCAAAGTGCGCCCGCATCGCTCGGCCCCGATGGTTGTGGATGGTTTGAGGGTCCGTGTTGAAGTGTTTCTACTGGTTTTGTTGTAAGAGTAGTTCTTAGGGGTAAGTGTTGAGTGGAATCCTCGCTCACCTCTTTTAGAGTTTTACCATGTTGTAATACTATTAGGTTTCATTTTCGGGACGGGGTTGGTGCCCTTTTCCTCTAAAAAAACATCACAATCTGCAAGTACATCAAAGCGGCATGACCTTACGTCCTTACCCATACTGGAGGCTGTCACTGTGAGCTTGGGAGTGAAATGCATGGAAACCAGACAACCATGTTTTAAGTAGTTCTCCGATTTTGGAACAACATGCAATCCAACGGCAGTTGCAATCGGGCGCTAGGTGTCGATGGTTCGATCTTCAACATCATACAAAAATCAGATGATAATTGTGGTACGGGTCTCTAGTTTTTCTTTGAAACTATTTCATGTACACAGCACTTGTCCGATTTTTGTACGACATGCAATCCGAAGGCGTGTTGCAATCTGGTGCTAGGTGACGATGGTGATTGTCAGGACCCCGATTCCAAGTCACATCGATCTAGCCGGTAACACCTCATATCACTTTGCGGTCTCACGCACGGTATTCCCACGGGTGTCGCCTTACCATGGCCCGGGACTGTTTGCGTCTTTTGGCTCACATATATGATAGTGTCGCTACCATCCATATGACAGAGAACCTGGGCCGACATGACTAGTCGTGAACCCAAAGTGGCACTAACTTACGGGGACAGGCATACATGAATCAACATCGAGCATGTCGGTCAGCAGCGTTCGAATCCGAGTGGAGCGTGGAAGCAACATTTACAGAATGACCTAGAGATTTGCGAAGTACAGACCCGTTGACTGAAACCTCTCTCACAAGCAAAACATGATCAAACCCCATAACTCGTTGAGTCTTAATCACATGATGATGTGAACTAGTTTAATGACACTAGTAAACTCTATGGATGTTGGTCACATGGCGATGTGACGTGTGAATGTTAATCAGATGACGATGTGAACTAGATTATTGACTCTAGTGCAAGTGGGAGACTGTTGGAAATATGCCCTAGAGGCAATAATAAATTAGTTATTATTATATTTCCTTGTTCATGATAATCGTTTATTATCCATGCTATAATTGTGTTGATTGGAAACTCAGATACGTGTGTGGATACATAGACAACACCATGTCCCTAGTAAGCCTCTAGTTGACTAGCTCGTTGATCAACAGATGGTTACGGTTTCCTGACCATGGACATTGGATGTCGTTGATAACGGGATCACATCATTAGGAGAATGATGTGATGGACAAGAACCAATCCTAAGCCTAGCACAAAGATCGTGTAGTTCGTATGCTAAAGCTTTTCTAATGTCAAGTATCCTTGAGAAAGCAAAGTTGAAAGATGATGGTAGCAATTACACGGACTGGGTCCGTAACTTGAGGATTATCCTCATTGCTGCACAGAAGAATTACGTCCTGGAAGCACCACTGGGTGCCAGGCCTGCTGCAGGAGCAACACCAGATGTTATGAACGTCTGGCAGAGCAAAGCTGATGACTACTCAATAGTTCAGTGTGCCATGCTTTACGGCTTAGAACCGGGTCTTCAACGAAGTCCTAAGTCACACGCGCATCCCGCACGCGGATGGATCACCCTTTCTACTATATATAGAGACGGTCTTAACTAGAACAAGAGCCCCGCTGCTGCCATGGATCGATGAGGTGGCGCAAGCCTGCATCTCCGGCGGGCATCTCTAGGGTGCTTTAATGACCTAACAATGATGACGGTCTGCTTGGTTTCGTTTCCAGTGAAGATAGTCATTACACGGCGGCTCAAGGACCACATGCATATGCAATTCCAACCGGATCAACTTGTTTGATCGCTCCCTGGTGCTGCTTTGTCATTTCATCATTATTCAAATTCTAACAAAAAAGAAGAAAGGCGCTAGAGCTTGTATGCATTTACAATCGAATCAACGCATACGCATTGCACACTACGATTATCACTAAGCATGCAACATGAGTTTTTATTTTCAAATCATGGTCAATCCAATGTATGTCCAGGCACATCATTTTAAATACAAATGGACCTGTAGATAAACCTGGATTACATCCGCTCACAACTGACACTCATCTAGACTAATATGCATCCAAGCACGCACCAACAACCACCTTATATGCATGTTGACTCTGAAATTCATGAGCGACAAAACATTATTCACACTCAGTTTGAAAATGTTGCTCATCCTGATTGAACAACTTGAAGATAGACCTGACACATTTGAGAAATTTGTAGTGGCAAGTTTCAATCCCTCAGAAGTTTATTGCTTTAGTGGTTGGGAACAACAACATAAACAAGGTGACAGACATCAATATTCAACACTAGAGCTCACTCCCACAGCCACCAGCCACCAATGCCATGATACCAAGAAACCAAGCCATTTTTTCTTTGTGTACAAGAACTATCACCAGCCATTTCGTTTTCCACACTTCCACAGCTACCAGCCAACAAAGAAAAACACAAGCCCGCCTCATCCTGCCTTTTTACACAATAATGCTTCCACAACTCAGCCCTTCGGCGCCTTGCCACTTTTGGGGTAACCACGTCGGCATCGTCAATCTCTCACTGATCCATCTGCATGCAACAGGTCAACAACAGTTTAACACATGACAAATCACAAGGGGCCCAATAAGGGAAAACTAGCCAAACAAAATTAATTCTGCTGGCTATTTCGAGTTTCGACAACAGCAAGAGACAAAGCACCAGCCACCTACATCACATTCGGCAAATACTGGAAGAAATGCTAAAAAACATAAAATGTTTGCCGATTCAAAGAAAAGTTCATGATTTTAAAAACAAATGTTCGGGAAATAAAAAAAGGTTCATGATTTTGAAAAATATTTACGTATTATTTTTTAAGAATTTTAAAAATGTTAAAAAAATATCTTAAAAAGTTTGTGAATTACAAAAAATATCATCGATTCAATAAATGTCCGATGATTAAAAAAATGTCCATGAATTTGAAATAAAACCCTGCATTTAACAAAAATGTTCATCAAACAAAGTTCATGAATTCCAAAAAATGTTGGCTGATTCAAAAAATGTACCCAGCGGCGGAGGCCGGGGACCGCTGCTGTCGGCCAAGCTGCTTGGTGACGTAGAAGTAGGGCGGCTGATATTATTCCGGTCCGGACGTGTGCATGGCCGGCCGCGGCCGCGGCACCCCGCATCCCCGCACCACATGCCCCCTACACCCCGTTCCCAGTCCCGGCCGCCACCCCGCCACCCTTATTGCTGGCCTCTTGATCATTTGCCTTGGTTTTTAGGCGACAACCTTGTTGTGCTGTCGATTTGATCCTCCATGCCTCTACTTTATGTGGATCCTCCACTTCCGCCAGTCCGGCAGCTCGTCGAGTAGGTCCATGCGGCAGTGGAAGCGAAAAACACGGGAATTGTGTTGCAGAGTGGCAGTGATTGGAGCAGAGAGGGTGGAGAAAGGGGGGATTATGCGGAAACAATGTGTCCGCTCCAAATACACGGGCTCCGCCTCATTTTGCTGCCAGGGGTGTCGGATTCCTATGTAGCGGATGTTCGGACTCCCGCAAAGGCACCCTTGTTTGCTTCCGGTTTGCGGCATTTCGGACAACCAGGGCGGTCCTTGGTCCGATGAGGTACCGTGTTGGATGGCAAAGTGCGCCCGCACCGCTCGGCCCCGATGGTTGTGGATGGTTTGAGGGTCCGTGTTGAAGTGTTTCTACTGGTTTTGTTGTAAGAGTAGTTCTTAGGGGTAAGTGTTGAGTGGAATCCTCGCTCACCTCTTTTAGAGTTTGACCATGTTGTAATACTATTAGGTTTCATTTTCGGGACGGGGTTGGTGCCCTTTTCCTCTAAAAAAACATCACAATCTGCAAGTACAGCAAAGCGGCATGACCTTACATCCTTACCCATACTGGAGGCTGTCACTGTGAGCTTGGGAGTGAAATGCATGGAAACCAGACAACCATGTTTTAAGTAGTTCTCCGATTTTGGAACAACATGCAATCCAACGGCAGTTGCAATCGGGCGCTAGGTGTCGATGGTTCGATCTTCAACATCATACAAAAATCAGATGATAATTGTGGTACGGGTCTCTAGTTTATCTTTGAAACTATTTCATGTACACAGCACTTGTCCGATTTTTGTACGACATGCAATCCGAAGGCGTGTTGCAATCTGGTGCTAGGTGACGATGGTGATTGTCAGGACCCCGATTCCAAGTCACATCGATCTAGCCGGTAACACCTCATATCACTTTGCGGTCTCACGCACGGTATTCCCACGGGTGTCGCCTTACCATGGCCCGGGACTGTTTGCGCCTTTTGGCTCACATATATGATAGTGTCGCTACCATCCATATGACAGAGAACCCGGGCCGACATGACTAGTCGTGAACCCAAAGTGGCACTAACTTACGGGGACAGGCATACATGAATCAACATCGAGCATGTCGGTCAGCAGCGTTCGAATCCGAGTGGAGCGTGGAAGCAGCATTTACAGAATGACCTAGAGATTTGTGAAGTACAGACCCGTTGACTGAAACCTCTCTCACAAGCAAAACATGATCAAACCCCATAACTCGTTGAGTCTTAAACACATGATGATGTGAACTAGTTTAATGACACTAGTAAACTCTATGGATGTTGGTCACATGGCGATGTGACGTGTGAATGTTAATCACATGACGATGTGAACTAGATTATTGACTCTAGTGCAAGTGGGAGACTGTTGGAAATATGCCCTAGAGGCAATAATAAATTAGTTATTATTATATTTCCTTGTTCATGATAATCGTTTATTATCCATGCTATAATTGTGTTGATTGGAAACTCAGATACGTGTGTGGATACATAGACAACACCATGTCCCTAGTAAGCCTCTAGTTGACTAGCTCGTTGATCAACAGATGGTTACGGTTTCCTGACCATGGACATTGGATGTCGTTGATAACGGGATCACATCATTAGGAGAATGATGTGATGGACAAGAACCAATCCTAAGCCTAGCACAAAGATCGTGTAATTCGTATGCTAAAGCTTTTCTAATGTCAAGTATCCTTGAGAAAGCAAAGTTGAAAGATGATGGTAGCAATTACACGGACTGGGTCCGTAACTTGAGGATTATCCTCATTGCTGCACAGAAGAATTACGTCCTGGAAGCACCACTGGGTGCCAGGCCTGCTGCAGGAGCAACACCAGATGTTATGAACGTCTGGCAGAGCAAAGCTGATGACTACTCAATAGTTCAGTGTGCCATGCTTTACGGCTTAGAACCGGGTCTTCAACGAAGTCCTAAGTCACACGCGCATCCCGCACGCGGATGGATCACCCTTTCTACTATATATAGAGACGGTCTTAACTAGAACAAGAGCCCCGCTGCTGCCATGGATCGATGAGGTGGCGCAAGCCTGCATCTCCGGCGGGCATCTCTAGGGTGCTTTAATGACCTAACAATGATGACGGTCTGCTTGGTTTCGTTTCCAGTGAAGA
>NC_057795.1:57754077-57755468 GCF_018294505.1 Triticum aestivum
CACCAACAACCACCTTATATGCATGTTGACTCTGAAATTCATGAGCGACAAAACATTATTCACACTCAGTTTGAAAATGTTGCTCATCCTGATTGAACAACTTGAAGATAGACCTGACACATTTGAGAAATTTGTAGTGGCAAGTTTCAATCCCTCAGAAGTTTATTGCTTTAGTGGTTGGGAACAACAACATAAACAAGGTGACAGACATCAATATTCAACACTAGAGCTCACTCCCACAGCCACCAGCCACCAATGCCATGATACCAAGAAACCAAGCCATTTTTTCTTTGTGTACAAGAACTATCACCAGCCATTTCGTTTTCCACACTTCCACAGCTACCAGCCAACAAAGAAAAACACAAGCCCGCCTCATCCTGCCTTTTTACACAATAATGCTTCCACAACTCAGCCCTTCGGCGCCTTGCCACTTTTGGGGTAACCACGTCGGCATCGTCAATCTCTCACTGATCCATCTGCATGCAACAGGTCAACAACAGTTTAACACATGACAAATCACAAGGGGCCCAATAAGGGAAAACTAGCCAAACAAAATTAATTCTGCTGGCTATTTCGAGTTTCGACAACAGCAAGAGACAAAGCACCAGCCACCTACATCACATTCGGCAAATACTGGAAGAAATGCTAAAAAACATAAAATGTTTGCCGATTCAAAGAAAAGTTCATGATTTTAAAAACAAATGTTCGGGAAATAAAAAAAGGTTCATGATTTTGAAAAATATTTACGTATTATTTTTTAAGAATTTTAAAAATGTTAAAAAAATATCTTAAAAAGTTTGTGAATTACAAAAAATATCATCGATTCAATAAATGTCCGATGATTAAAAAAATGTCCATGAATTTGAAATAAAACCCTGCATTTAACAAAAATGTTCATCAAACAAAGTTCATGAATTCCAAAAAATGTTGGCTGATTCAAAAAATGTACCCAGCGGCGGAGGCCGGGGACCGCTGCTGTCGGCCAAGCTGCTTGGTGACGTAGAAGTAGGGCGGCTGATATTATTCCGGTCCGGACGTGTGCATGGCCGGCCGCGGCCGCGGCACCCCGCATCCCCGCACCACATGCCCCCTACACCCCGTTCCCAGTCCCGGCCGCCACCCCGCCACCCTTATTGCTGGCCTCTTGATCATTTGCCTTGGTTTTTAGGCGACAACCTTGTTGTGCTGTCGATTTGATCCTCCATGCCTCTACTTTATGTGGATCCTCCACTTCCGCCAGTCCGGCAGCTCGTCGAGTAGGTCCATGCGGCAGTGGAAGCGAAAAACACGGGAATTGTGTTGCAGAGTGGCAGTGATTGGAGCAGAGAGGGTGGAGAAAGGGGGGATTATGCGGAAACAATGTGTCCGCTCCAAATACACGGGCTCCGCCT
>NC_057795.1:57755478-57757680 GCF_018294505.1 Triticum aestivum
TTCGTATGCTAAAGCTTTTCTAATGTCAAGTATCCTTGAGAAAGCAAAGTTGAAAGATGATGGTAGCAATTACACGGACTGGGTCCGTAACTTGAGGATTATCCTCATTGCTGCACAGAAGAATTACGTCCTGGAAGCACCACTGGGTGCCAGGCCTGCTGCAGGAGCAACACCAGATGTTATGAACGTCTGGCAGAGCAAAGCTGATGACTACTCAATAGTTCAGTGTGCCATGCTTTACGGCTTAGAACCGGGTCTTCAACGAAGTCCTAAGTCACACGCGCATCCCGCACGCGGATGGATCACCCTTTCTACTATATATAGAGACGGTCTTAACTAGAACAAGAGCCCCGCTGCTGCCATGGATCGATGAGGTGGCGCAAGCCTGCATCTCCGGCGGGCATCTCTAGGGTGCTTTAATGACCTAACAATGATGACGGTCTGCTTGGTTTCGTTTCCAGTGAAGACAGTCATTACACGGCGGCTCAAGGACCACATGCATATGCAATTCCAACCGGATCAACTTGTTTGATCGCTCCCTGGTGCTGCTTTGTCATTTCATCATTATTCAAATTCTAACAAAAAAGAAGAAAGGCGCTAGAGCTTGTATGCATTTACAATCGAATCAACGCATACGCATTGCACACTACGATTATCACTAAGCATGCAACATGAGTTTTTATTTTCAAATCATGGTCAATCCAATGTATGTCCAGGCACATCATTTTAAATACAAATGGACCTGTAGATAAACCTGGATTACATCCGCTCACAACTGACACTCATCTAGACTGATATGCATCCAAGCACGCACCAACAACCACCTTATATGCATGTTGACTCTGAAATTCATGAGCGACAAAACATTATTCACACTCAGTTTGAAAATGTTGCTCATCCTGATTGAACAACTTGAAGATAGACCTGACACATTTGAGAAATTTGTAGTGGCAAGTTTCAATCCCTCAGAAGTTTATTGCTTTAGTGGTTGGGAACAACAACATAAACAAGGTGACAGACATCAATATTCAACACTAGAGCTCACTCCCACAGCCACCAGCCACCAATGCCATGATACCAAGAAACCAAGCCATTTTTTCTTTGTGTACAAGAACTATCACCAGCCATTTCGTTTTCCACACTTCCACAGCTACCAGCCAACAAAGAAAAACACAAGCCCGCCTCATCCTGCCTTTTTACACAATAATGCTTCCACAACTCAGCCCTTCGGCGCCTTGCCACTTTTGGGGTAACCACGTCGGCATCGTCAATCTCTCACTGATCCATCTGCATGCAACAGGTCAACAACAGTTTAACACATGACAAATCACAAGGGGCCCAATAAGGGAAAACTAGCCAAACAAAATTAATTCTGCTGGCTATTTCGAGTTTCGACAACAGCAAGAGACAAAGCACCAGCCACCTACATCACATTCGGCAAATACTGGAAGAAATGCTAAAAAACATAAAATGTTTGCCGATTCAAAGAAAAGTTCATGATTTTAAAAACAAATGTTCGGGAAATAAAAAAAGGTTCATGATTTTGAAAAATATTTACGTATTATTTTTTAAGAATTTTAAAAATGTTAAAAAAATATCTTAAAAAGTTTGTGAATTACAAAAAATATCATCGATTCAATAAATGTCCGATGATTAAAAAAATGTCCATGAATTTGAAATAAAACCCTGCATTTAACAAAAATGTTCATCAAACAAAGTTCATGAATTCCAAAAAATGTTGGCTGATTCAAAAAATGTACCCAGCGGCGGAGGCCGGGGACCGCTGCTGTCGGCCAAGCTGCTTGGTGACGTAGAAGTAGGGCGGCTGATATTATTCCGGTCCGGACGTGTGCATGGCCGGCCGCGGCCGCGGCACCCCGCATCCCCGCACCACATGCCCCCTACACCCCGTTCCCAGTCCCGGCCGCCACCCCGCCACCCTTATTGCTGGCCTCTTGATCATTTGCCTTGGTTTTTAGGCGACAACCTTGTTGTGCTGTCGATTTGATCCTCCATGCCTCTACTTTATGTGGATCCTCCACTTCCGCCAGTCCGGCAGCTCGTCGAGTAGGTCCATGCGGCAGTGGAAGCGAAAAACACGGGAATTGTGTTGCAGAGTGGCAGTGATTGGAGCAGAGAGGGTGGAGAAAGGGGGGATTATGCGGAAACAATGTGTCCGCTCCAAATACACGGGCTCCGCCT